>NC_060279.1:849097-891702 GCF_021613505.1 Equus quagga | reverse complement strand
CACCTTCCCCTCCTCCCCCACCTTCCCCCCCTCTGTCTCACCTTCCCCTCCTCCCCCACCTTCCCCCCCTCTGTCTCACCTTCCCCTCCTCCCCGCACCATCCCCCTCTGTCGCGCAGCAGACGTCCTCGTCCTCGTCCTCGCTACAGTGTGGACAGCCTTGTGGAGGACAGCCCTGCTTGGAATTTGCTGGCTGGGAGAGAAGGAAGTGGGAGGGGTGGGCTGCAGGCAGCCCTCCTTCCCGTTCACCTCTTCTCTCCATCTAATGAGCTGTAATGCCAGAAACCAAAGCGTTCCTGCGATGGGGAAGCCTGGCCAGGGCTAATCCTCTGTCAGCAGATTCTAAGGAGCTATGGAAATGAGGCAGCTTGGCGTAGGGCAGATAACCAAGAGGGGCCCAGGGGTGGAAGGGGGTGAGTGCATTTCTCTAGTTGTTCAATATTTATCATGGTGGGAGTTCTGGGCATCCAGCCTGGGTGTGTGGGTGTGTGTGTGCGTGTGCACATGTGCAGACGCGCGTACCTGCAAAGGGGTGTGAAGACCCGGGTTGAATTTGCTGCTTCTGACTGCGTAGTGCCAGGTATCATTCCAGATAGATGCTGATTCTTGGGACAGATGTCTGGAGATGAGTCAGTACACAGTTATCTCTGTAGTGAGGAGGTCACCAGGACTTGAGGCTGACAGTGTCTCTTGAACTGTAAAAAGGCCCCAACTAGATGGAGAGACAAATGCCTAGAAAGTGGAGAGGAGCTGCTGTTTTCTTTGTAATTTCTTGGTTTGAACACTTCTGGCATGGTGGCCCCCCTCGCATAGCCCCTGCCCCACGAACAGCCTTCTTAAGCCTGAAACCGTGTGTTTTCCATTTTCTACCTCTGGCACCTGGCATATTTCTTGATTTGTTTTTAAGCAAAATGATCATAGCCATTATCTCTTATGCATAAAACATTTCACATTTTGTAAGTTTATAGCTATGATTTCATAGAATTAGAAGGTATTTCCTTTGCACATAAGAAAATTAAGGGCCAAAGTAGTTAAGTCTCCTTAATTCATGCTGGGTCTTGGACCAAGGCCTCGTCCTGCGAGATTCTCCTTCTGCTGATGGCGCTGCCGTTGCGGCCACCTTCAGAGGCACACTGGTTGAGGTGACCTCCTAGTGGGCGGCTGGGGAGTTTAGGAATGCTCCTGCCTCCATCCCCGAATCTCCTTTATGCATGAGATTCTCCCTTTCCTTGGGTGGAATTTAAGAGGTCCATTTGGAGATATATTCATAACCATTTGTCCTTGAAAAATGGAGGCCTTTTGACATCCCCAAGGAAAGAGAAGAATAGAGAGAAAACTGATTACCTATCTTTATTTCTCTTCCTTAATGTTCTGCAGCTAGTAAGTTCTTCTCGGTGTCTAACCTAAAATGAAAACCTGTCATTCTGTGCAGTTTAGTGGCAAAGGAAAAGAACCCTAGCTAGGCATTCTGTGTGCTGACTTAACCCTGAGGATGTCAGAGCTCTCAACAAGCGGGGGGAAACCTTGAGCCTTCGTTCCTGCTCCCTGGGGCTCTCTTCACTGGGCATGGGAGAAGTGATTTAACTTGCAGCTTAAGCAAAGCCTGTGGGAGGCCCCTGTGCTCAGCTTGAAGGGGAGGGGGATATTTTTACTTCTAGAGTAAGAAAACTCATTTTCCCAGTGCACCTCCACCTCCTCCTCCTGTGCAGATGAGCTTAATTTTCTTCCCCTCCTAATGAAGATGGATCAAAGCCAAGCTATCTATTCAAGGGGGAGCCAGGCAGGGGAACTGAGTGAGGGGCTGAGGGGGCAGAAACAGAGCTGCTCTCATGGAGAGGAAGTAATTAATTTTAAGAGAGCAAAGATGGGGGAGCCCTTGGTAATAGGATGTCAGACGCCAAAGGCAGGCGGCTAAAGATGGAATCAGAGTGTGGAGTTTCTTTTGTTCATTTGTTCACTCATTCATTCAGCAAATGTCTGTTGGGCACTTACTGTGCACAGGCAGAGACCTCAGCCTGGCCTCAGGGAGGGCCCAGCTCCCCATGACCGTCACAGGGCTCAAGTGACTGGATGAGGACAGGGAACCATGGGGTCTGGAAGCTGGAGCTTCTTGTCACCAGAATAAAGCGTTTGCAAAAGCGCCACTAAATGGCTGAGTCTGTTGGCCTTTTGGATTTGGGATGAGTTGCCTAAATATCAGCAGCTGTGGACCCCTGCTGTAGCCGACCCGTTTGTCTCACTGTGGTTCAATAATAACGTCGTCCATTTGCTTTTCCGTCCACTGATTGCATTGTTCTCTGACCGAGTTCTGTCCTCAATCCACAAATTGGATTAGCCCTCCTGTCAGTGTCTGTTGTGATGTCACAGAATCGCCATGACAACAGACTATGATGTCAACAGCATGCTAAAAAGAACCACATTGGTCAGAAAGGATTGTGTCATCCGAAGACAAAAATGGAATATTATTGAAAGCCAGAGGAACTGAAATTTGATGTGAGAAAAGAACATCTGGGCAGTATAAGGTAACAATGGGTCTGGAGCTTCCTTTGCTAGAACCCTTTACAAACCACCCAGGCACCTGATGAGATTGATTGCAGAGTGGGCTTGCCTGGAGGCAGGGGGATGGAGGAGATGCCTGCAGAAGGCCCTTGCAGTCCAAGGACCCTCAGACGTGGAAGACCCTAGGAAACGGGGAGGTTTGACCGGCTTTGGCCACTGGAGAGTCCCAGGGAATTAGCGGCGATGCAACCTCCTTGCCCCTGAGCAGACCCGACAGTGGCGGATGGAGTTTACCATGTCGCGTCTGGGAAGATTTTCAGAGATACACACACGGTGACCCCCTCTGAGTCCCCTTTGCTGCCCTCTCCCTCACGAGCTTTGGGAGGAAGCTTTCCTTCGATTTTACCTCGGTGAAGAAGCGGGTCCCCGCCATCAGCTCTGGCTCCACAGCACCGTGCCGCGTGTCCACCTGCCTCTCCTTGGCTGGACCGCCCCAGTGGAGGGCAAGCAAGCTGGGGCTGTGTCTACAGGGAGCGCGCAGGGGACGCTGCAGAGGACGCTCATTCACTCTGCTCCTGTGCAGACGGCCGAGAGGAGAGGAGACTGAATCCACCGCAGCTTCCCGGCAGGCGGCAACGACAGCATGTGAGTCTGGAGCCTCGTTAACCCTTGCGCCCACAGGAGCAGAAGGGGCTCCGAGAAGTAGGCTGACTTCAGCCCAGGGCCTGTGTTCCGGCGGGAGCCCAGGGGGCAGGGACGACTGTCTTCCTGCAGGTGGGGCTGGCGTGGGTTTCTGCCGTGCAGACGGGAGCGCAGCCCCAGACTCCTGGCCCGCCCAGCTGCTCTGTGTCCTTGGCTCAGTGAGGTCGGACTACCTGGAAGTTGTACACCTGCTCCCTGCATGCCCGTCTCTCCGGTTCAGCCTTGTCTCCTCAGGGACCTGACCTGGGAGGATCCAGTCTCCGCTCGCATATTATTCTTCCGACACTCTGATGGCAGCATTCTGCTGAATGCTAGGAAGCTGCAGGCCCCCTGGGCACCTGGAGACCCCCTGCCACCACCCAGGGAGAGCCCCTCCCTCATCCCTGGTGCCAGAGCCAGCGGGGGAGGGAGCCAGCGGTGCCAGCCCTGCTCACCCTGGAGCTCGGCCCCAGTGCCACAAGCAGGACCAGAACCTGAGGACTCAGTTCTCAGAGGCATGGTAGGAGCAGGGTGGCTGGCAGGTCCTCTGAGGCTGCCGAACGGGGGACAGAGCTGCCCAAAAGATGTTGAAGTTTCGGGCTGATCGACGGGTCAGGTAGGAATCTCCTCGGTGGACAGCGAACCGGGTTAAGTGAGAGCGGGCTGAGTTGGCAGCTCATTGGATCCGGGGTTTCGGAGTGAGGGCCTGCCCGACGTGACCTCGAGAAGGAAAGTACTTAGGTCAGTGGTTGCTGCATTGCAGTGCTTATGAAGGGAGGCTATTTTGAAATTGGTGGCGCCAGGATAGAGAGAGGACGTCCCTTGTAGGGGTCGCTGGGTAGGAGAGCCTGGGGCAGAGAGAAAGTCACCGTGCCCTGAAAGGCCTGCACCAGCTGACAGGAGAGGTGTGCTTCTGGGTGTGTCTGTAGCAGTGCCTGCAGAGTCAGCTCAGGGAGCATGCAGAACAGAAGGGGACTCGGGGGTGGGGGGCAGGTGCCCTGTGCCACTGGGAAAAAGCAGAGAACTTAGTGCCTCAAGAACCTTGGTTCTCATGGCCTGCCTGACCCCTAGGCAGGGCAGGGTCGGGGATGAGGGTGCATAGAAGCAGCTATTCTTCCTTGTAAAGACCTCCTGCAGTTAAGTTGAAGAGAGCATCCTCGTTGGACCTAGGAGGGAGGAGGGAATAACGTTTGAGAAGTGGGGAGTGGGTTGTCAGTAGGCTAAGAGTCAGAACCCAGGCGTGTTGGACACGGCCAGATTTAGGGTCACGGCCAGCAAGCCTGGGCTCCAAAACCCAGCTTTCCACATAGGCTGTGGCTCCTCTCGCGGTGCTTCTATCCTACCTGTCCTTGGATTCGGTCTAAACCTGACTGGTTTGGAAACTGAAAAAATACCCTTTAATATTATCTTCAGCTTCAGCAGACAGACCAAGGGCTTGGCTGTGTCCTGGACTATTGAAAGGGGGTCTCCAAAAAGCTATTTTCCTTCTCTGGTGCAGCCGAAGGGAGGAAGCTGAGACCTCTTTCCTCCGATGCTACCTGGTCTGCTGCTGGCCAAGCAGAGCGCTGGCCCTTTGCTGTGGGAGTGCACGTGTGGCCCAGTGATGGGACCCCCAAGCTTGGTGCAGCCTCAGTAGGCTCTGTCCAAGCACCTGCTTATTGGGGTCAACTGAACCTGCTCTGGGCTCTCGAAATATCTCCCAAGAGGGATGGGTGAAGAGGACCGTAAAACTATTCCAGCCTCTCATTGGCTAGATGCTTGAATCTCCTACAACATCCTCGCCAGGTGGTCCCCTGCTTGCAGAATCCATCTCAAATGGCTGCTGTTTGTGGCTGAGACCCACTCCACCAGCCCCTCTCCAAGCTCCATCTGCTGCTCTTCCTCCCCCATCTCCCCAGAGAGCCACCAGGGCACTAGCCTGACATCCAGTCAGCCCAAAGAACCACAGCAGGACTCCCAAAGGAGCCTCCACAGTACTGAGCCCACCTGCGTCTGCACAGACTCGGCCCTGGTCCACGCTCCCCACTGCTTCCTAGCAGGCTCTCCTCGCGACACCCCACCCCACTCCCGGCCCACAGCATCCCTTAATAGATCTGACTGTTGAGCCAGCACTAACCTCGATGCCTGACAGCTCCTGAGGTCTGGCTACATCACGTGGCCCTTAGACAGGAGACCCTGGATTTAGAGTGTGAGCGGGGCCCAGCCCAAGCTCAAGAGTGGGGTTTCTGGATCTTTCATTTCCTTTAAAGAAAGAGACGGAACATAAAGCAGGAGAAGAAGAATTCCAAGGTCACAAGAGAATTCTTTCAGCAAATAATGAGTGAGCAATTTTTATGTGGAGCACTGGCAGTGGTCCCTGGGAGAGAACCTGCCACACATGAAATCTTGACTATAGAGCCCCCTCCCTACCCACCCACACACACGCCCAGGGTGACCACCAAGAGGGTAGAGTCTGGCTATTTCCAGCCTCAGGGATCTCTGGGAAGTAGTAACACTGGCTGGTGAAAGGTGTCTTCCCCACCCCCAGCCACCTGCAGCTGCTGCTTCTACAGCCCAGGCCTCCACCCTGCCTTTCATGGGTCCCACTGGAGGACAGATGGGCAAGCTCCCCATGGTCACCCGTCACTGCCGCAGGCCTGTCAATCCTTTGGTTTATGTCTCTGCCTTCTTCATTTTTACCACAACTTCTCTCTCTTTTTTGCCTCTACAGCCACAATGAAAGACGGAACACATTTCTACACCCAGTGACTGGCCAGGTCCCAGAGGAAAACAAAAAATTTGACTTGAAAATGTATGTTTGCCACCACTTGCTGCTTGACCTTTCCAACCTTCACCACCACTATCCCACTGCCACTTTGCAGCTGGGAAGAAGGGGGAGAATGGCGGGGGGCAGAGCAGAAGGGATTTAGGGTCCCTCACCTCAGTTCTGAGGACTGGAAGCTTCTGAGACCCATTAGCTCATCCACCTCATCCACTTTTCCCAGAACCCAGCAGATCTCGGGTTTGTGCGTCCCGCAGGTTGAGCTAAAGGAGTAGACATGTCTGATATTGGCATACCCCCCGCAGCCTTCGTGGGAATGCCGAGGGAGTCTGATATAACCATGAGAGCCAGCTGCTGGTTCCTCTCTCCATCTTGGCTCGGTGAATTAAGAAAAAAAGATAATTAAATGAATCTCATAGTCCACTGGGCCATTGTGTCTTTTAAATTAGAAGGAAAAGGAGTTCCAGAGTCCTAGGGTCTAAGTTTTAAAAATAAATTTGCAGGAAAGAAAGAGGGAAATGTCCAAGAGTACGAGTATATAACCTCAGAAGAGCTGAGGGAGCCACTGAGATGGCGTCTCGATGCGTTTCGAGGATCCGATTGTGTGCCCCTACTGGGATGGTGGGGCAGGGTGGAGAAAAGGGGGAGGTAGCTTCCGTTGTTTCTTGTTCTGACTAGTCCCTTTCTTCCCTTCTGGTCAACTTGAAATCAGACCGTCTTTGGACATGTCCAATAAAGCAGGTGGGAGACGCCCGGCTACCACCAGCAGTGACGGATCCAACCACAACATGGTGTCCGAGGTCCCTCCAGAGCGGCCCAGCGTCCGGGTGAGTCCAGCCCCCAGGCCAGCTGTTGGACGGGAATCCTAGGAAATGTATGTTAGCCTGCCCAGCGGTCTCTGCAGGCTCCAATGAGCAGGTGAGGTGACGCAGGAGGAGTGGAGAGTGGGAAAGGAAGAGGGCTCAGATGAGAACCTTGTAGAAGACCCACACTGAGACCAGGGGTTCTCAACCTTGGCATTATTAACATTTGGGGCTGGATAATTCTTTGTGGGATGGGACTATCCTTTCATTGTAGAATGTTTAACAGTCCGCTAGATGCCAGTAGCACCCACCCTCTGACCACCAGAAATGTCTCCAGACATTGTCAAATGTCCCCCGTGGGACAAAATTGCCCCGCCCTCATTGAGAACCACTGATTTAGGGAGACAGCAAAAGAAAAATAACTTATGAAGGACATGGCAATTGAGAGCTCAGAAAGGGAGGGGGGAGGAAGAGAGCCTCAGGAGGAAGAAGGAATCCAGAGAAGAAGGCTGCGAAGAGGTCAATAAGATAAGGGCTGAATGTGTCCATGGGGCCTGGCAGCGTGTGGTGACTGGAGACTCTGACAGGGGCAGTGCCAGCTGTGTGATGAGGGCAGAGGGTAACCCTTAGGGGCAAAAGAGGAGACAGGAGATGTAGAAACAATGAAGAGGGGAAACTGCTCTTCTAAGAAAGTAGACAATAAATGGTGGTATAGCCATACAATGGAGGACTCTTCAAAAATTAAAATGGACCAGAGCTATATGTATTAACAAGGATAAACCTTAAAAACATAATGTTGAGTAAAAAGCAAGTTGCAGAATATGAAGAATATATCATTGGTGTAAAATGTACAAACATGAAAAGCAACAGCACACTTGTTCAGATAAATTTGCAGTGCAAGCATATAACCGTGGGCAGGCTGACTAATTTGGGGTCAGCAGTTGCCTCTGGGGAGGAAGAAAAGGTAATGAGATTGGGGAGGGCCTCACAGGGTGTTTCAGCTCTATTTATCTTGTTTTATTAGTGAAACATACCAACATGTAATGGTGATTTATTCCCTGCTTTTCTGAAATGTTTCAAAAAAAATATTTTTAAAGAAACTTGACTGTTAGGGGGATGGGGGGCCGTGAAGCTAGAAGATATGCAAGATAGAGGGAGGTTTTCTTTGTTTTGTTTTGTTTCAAGGTGTTAGAGGCAGAAGGGGAATGACCCAGGAGATAGAGAGGTTCAGGAGAGAGGGGTAGCCAAGGGGCCACGCTCTGTGCCGACAGGAGCAGTCAGAGGCCAGGTGGAGAAGGGGCGCTCTTCCTGAGACCACATGGGGAGAGGTGGGAAGCTGGGGTGGGGTCAGGAAGTTGAAGACATCCCTACCTGACATCCTCAGCTTTTGCAGGGAAGCAGGAGGTAGAGTTTTCTGCTGAGAGGAGTGGGGTGAGTGGAGAGGCATTGGGGGGCTAGGGGAACAGCAACAGCAGTCAACAAGGGACATAGGAAATGCTTCCCGACAACGTCGCAGGGCCACCTGAGGCCATAGACTGACTCTGTGCGGCTCCAGTCCCCAGGTGTACTCCTAGCCCGGCTGTGACAGCAGGAAAGGCAGGTGGGGGAGTGACCTGAGGGTGAGGTTGCTGGGAAGCTGTGGCAGAAAGAAAACCAGGCTGGGATATTGAGGGTTTGGCAGGAGAAAGGCTGAAGGGGTGAAGTACGGGGACGAAATCGAACTCTGACAGATAATAGACTGCAAGGAAAGGGGAAGATTCAGGGATTTGCATATTCTTAGGGTGGTGGATGACTTCCTCAGATGACTCATCTCAGCCCTTATATGTGGCTTTTCACCAGCAGAGTTCAGAAGATTTATTTCCCAATTTTGGGGGTACTTTATAATAGACCCCAATTTCCTCGTTCCTTCTACCCAGTATTTACTGAGTGCTTGTTGGTGATGAAGAGATGAAGAAAACAAAAGCCCCTCTCTGTCAGGAGCTCCAAGTCTAGTGAAGGAGACGGAAGGCCAACATTCCATTGTGGTGATGAGTTTTAGAGTATAAAAATGCCCGGAGAGGAGGGAGAGGCTCACAGCTCTGGGGATGGGGAGGTTTGTGGAGGCGGGTAGCCCTGCGCTAGGCTTCAAAGGATGAGTTGGGATTTGTCTGTGGACAAGGGAGATGGGCTTCCCCAGGGCCCTGGGAGAGCAAGCTGGGCAGAGGCCTAGGGGTGGGAGAGGACCGCCAGGGGTCTGGCATGACCAGGGCGGAGCCCGTCTGGTAGAGGGCCAGATCTTACGGACCTGTCCTTGTGTGTGTACTGAGGAATTTGAATTCTCTTCTAACTGATGAGAGGTGGTAAGAGATTTTAAGCAGGAGAGTGACATGATTATATTGTGTTTTAGAAAGATAACATTAGTTCATTGCAGAGGGTGAACAGCAAGAAGAGATGATGACCTGTGAGGCAACAGCAGCGGAGCATGAGAGGGAAGAACAGATTTAAGAACTATTAGGAAGACAGAGTGGTGAGCCCTGCCTAAATGATTGTGTAAGGAACGGAGGAAGGAGGGAGCAGCGTGAGGCGGGCAGAGTGCTGACTTGGGCGCCTGGGTGGATTGTAGAACCATTCACCAAGATGAGAAATACTGAAGAACAGGTTTGGTTAGAAAGAGGATGAGTTTGGCTTTGCACTTATTTAATCCTGGTCAGAAGACCAGTTACAAAATGGACGGGGGCTAGGAGGGAGGTCTTCACGGAGATTAGGGAATGTTTGGCGTATTGCTGGTAACTGAGGCAATGGGTATAGATGAGGTACACAGACACAATGGATAACGAGAAAAACGAATTTTAAAAAGTTGGGTTGAGGTCCGTCAACACTTAGAGTAGAGGTGGAGACTGAGAAGGCGGGGCCACAGATGGAGGTCCTGAAAAGGAAGAATGCTGTCACAGAAACCGCAAGAAAAGTTTCAGGAAGGACAGAAAGGTTAATATTGTCCAATGCTTTAGAACGGTCAAGGACCAAACAGCCTTAGTTCAATGACATTGCAAGAGCCATTTCAGAAAAGAGGTGGAAGAGGCTCAGGAGTGAACAGGAGGAGAGGAAGTGGGGCCGTCCCCAGCAGCCTGTCCCTGAAGAGAAAGAGAGGGATGGGGCGGAAGGTGCTACCCGACAGCAGGCAGTGGATGTAGGGTTAAGGGGCATTCAGGTATGTGTGGGGGTGCGTGAGAGAGAAGGAGAGACAGAGACAGAGACAGACAGACAGATGCTTTAAGATGGAGTGACCTGAGCATTTTGCTGAGGAGAAGAAATGAGTGGAGAAGGCAAAGTTGAAGAGAGTGAAGAGGGGATTCTCTGTTGGTGGAGCGAGGCTCAGAGACGGCGGGTCAGGCGGGTCAGCCTTGGGGAGGAGGACAAGGCCTCTTCTTTTGAAATTGGAGGGAAAGAGACAGAGATAGTGGTACAGGCAGTAATTTTCTTAGTGAAAGAATGTGAAATTGGGGAAGGGCATGTCCGATAAGCTCAGTCCTCTCTGTGGAGGAGGGAGGAGGGACCAGGTCCCCTGTGGGGAGGGCGGAGGGGAAGCTCTCAGGGCTTGGGAGAACAGGCAGAGTGTGCAGCTGAGTTGGCATCTGGGGCTGAGCCCATCAGGGGTGGGGACGGTGGGTCTGCGCTGGCCTTGTCCGTCCCACAGTGTGGCTTTTCTCCAGCAGCACCATAGTCTGGCTGTGAGTGCCGGGAGGGTGGATAGTTTGATGAATCTGGGATTTCGAGTTTTAGAGAAGATCAAGCAGAAAGAGGATGAGGTGTTTGAGAGTCAGTTGATCTACTCCACCAAGGACCTAAGCTCTGTAGGGAAACAACTAAAACCAGGAGGTGGCTGATGGATCCAGAAAAAAAGGGAAGGATTGAGAAGCTGGGGATCCCAGTGGAATAAAAAGCTGGTGTAGTTGAGTAACGGAGGGACAAAGACCAAAGGATGGAATGTTGTGGTCAGAAAACGGAAATGTTAGAATCGAAGATGTTGGCAGCAAAGGGACTGAGGTGCTGACCAGGTCTGAGGTATAGCCATGGGAGTGGGTTGCTGGGGTGAAGGGGAGGATTTGGAGTTGAGG
Organism: Equus quagga; assembly: GCF_021613505.1. Lineage (NCBI taxonomy): Eukaryota > Metazoa > Chordata > Mammalia > Perissodactyla > Equidae > Equus > Equus quagga. The sequence continues at coordinate 880,865 of NC_060279.1, read as the reverse complement.
ACATCAAGTAGTATCAAGTTAGGACATCGGATGCATCATCCTCGAGAACAATGCCACAGTGATGGCAAGACTTAGATTGAAGAGGATGACTGATATTAAAATCCTTAGACTCTGAAAGAATGATGTAGAAGCTGATAGTGATGAGAAGGGCTAAGCAGTGGAAGATCGGTGGTGCTTCAAGAAAGAGAGATTGTTGCCAGAATGTGGGAGGATGACAGTGTCCACGTGGCAGTGGGAGCTGGGAGAGCATCCGTACATCCTTCCTGCTCTGTGCTGTGCTGGACAGTCAGGAATGACCAGGACTGAGAGGATGATGATGTTGGTAATAATTTACTTGCAGTTGAAGGGTTCCAGAAAGCATTATGAGAGAGGTAGGGAGCAAGGACAGTAGAAAAAGGATAGGCTAGGAATGAAATGAAAAATCTTATTTTCTCCTCAAAAAACACAAAAAAACCCACACCACTGTGAGACGAGGAGGACTATTATTTTGAGCCCCATTTTAGAGGTAAGAAAAAGAGCCAAAGAATTGAAAGGTCGTGTCCTGGAGTTAGCAGCAGACCCAAGACTCACCCCTGGGCCTCTCGGCAAGCGGGCACCGGAGGGCAACCCTGGAGAGAGCGCCCACCCAGTGCAGCCCCCCTGCGGATTGGGCGGAAAGGAGGAGAGGGGGAGTTGGGCCAGCTTCTCTCTCTGCCTCCCTAGGCTACCCGAGCATCGCGCAAGGCCGTCGCCTTCGGCAAGCGCTCGCACTCCATGAAGCGGAACCCCGGTGCCCCTGTCACCAAGGCAGGCTGGCTCTTCAAACAGGTGCGACCTCCTCCGCCATTCTGCCCACCATCACCACTGCTTTCTCCTCATAGCACTCTAATTCCTCTGGAGGTATAAAAGCCCTTGTGTGTTTTGGTATCTCCTTTTTTGGTATATCTCTGTGAATGAATCTCCTAATTTTATAAAGGCTCAGAGAAATTGAGTATCTTCCCAAAATTGCACAGAAATTTAGTGTCAAATTTAGGAACCCAGCCAGGTCTCTTAATGGACAGATGCAATGACTTTGAAATATGCAAGATCACCAACCCAATGGGATCCAGCCTCTTGCTAACATGGGGGGAGGCGGGTTCCAGGAGTCCACCAGTTCTCCCCAGGTTGACCTTGCCACTGTCCCTGCCTGCCCTCTGCTCACTCATTCTGGCTCATCTTTTGTCCCTTTTATCTTCCCCCAGGGAGGCACCGAGGCCCAAGAATGACAGAACGGGAAGGTCACAGGCAATAATCTAATGTCAGGTCCCTGTGTCTGAGGTCTTAAGGGGGCTGCCGCCACTCGTTAGGAGGTCCTTATAATTAGTGCGGCCCCTTTCTGCTGCCTCCACTGATGGCCCCCCAGCTCACACCCCTCCTGTCTGTCTCTCCACGTGCCCTGTAGGCCAGCTCCGGAGTCAAGCAGTGGAACAAGCGCTGGTTCGTCCTGGTCGATCGCTGCCTCTTCTACTATAAAGGTGAGCTCGCCCCTGGGGCTGGCGAGGGCCGCGGAAGCTGGGTCCCCATTCTTTCTCGTTCTGCCGGATCACCAGGCTCTGCTTTGGATGGACATTGTGGAGGTGCAGGTGTCCCCACGGTGGTCTCGGGCACCAGTGGGTGTGACAGTGAGATGGAGATGAAGCCTGTGTACTCACACACACAGTCACACACACAAATCACTCACATACACAGTCACTCACACATGCACTCACACACAGTCACCTGCACACATAGTCACTCACACACACAGTCACACACTCATACACACACACTCAGTCACACCATCTCTCATTCATTCACACAGTCACTCACTCTCTCACACACTCACTCTCTCACTTTGTATTCAGCGGTGTCAGCAAGGGCCTGCCAGCTTTCAGGCAGAGTGCTAGGCCGTGGCTGGTGAGACCTGGTGACAGATGCTGAATTCTGGGTGGAGCAGGGAGGAGGAAGAGGGAGAGGACGGTCCCCAGTCACTGCCAGCAGGTCACCTGCTGATTGGAGCACGTGTTGGTCTTCCTGCCGTCCCACTGGGATGTGCGATCTTATCTGTGGTGCAGGAGTTTTGTCAGTTGTGTGCGCTGCAGTGTCCGCAGCCCCTAAAGCAGTGCATGGCACACAGTATGTGCTCCATCAACGTGGAACAGCACACATCCCAAGCTTCTACCCTCTCTGTGCCCCCCACGCTCCCTCCCTACCCTCTCAAACAAAATGGAGGAGGGCAAAGATCTGATAACTTTGATACAGCGACCCTAGGAGGTTGTTTTTAAAATGCAGCCGTTGCTCGGCATCCATGGAGGGGTTCGTTCCAGTGCTCCTGCAGACACCAAAACCCACAGGCACGCAGTGTCTGCGTCTAACCCAGGCACGTTCTCCTGTGTGCTTTAACTCATCTTTAGAGTACTTATACTATCTAATACAGTATAAACACTATGTAAATAGCTGTGATGTGTATTGTTTAGGGAATAATGATAAGAGCAAATGGCCTGTACGTGCTCAGTCCAGACGTCGCCGTGTAGGCCTTTTGATGCGCCGTTGGTTGAATCCTGGAGTGCAGAGCCCTTGGACCCCAGGCTGACTGCAGATACAGCAACATGTGTCAAGGGGGGCACGGAGAAAACCAGTGAGGGCTGGTGACGGTGACACAGCTGTCACACTGAGGCAGCTCGAGGAAGCAGGCATGGGGCTGCGAAGAGAGAGGTGAAATGACTTTGCAGCAGAGGCCGTTTCCTTTTGCTCCATTCCTGGGAGGGGCAGACTCCTGGTTTCTGTGGTCTCCTGGGAGCAGCTCGGTGGATCACTGACTTTGGCAAACAAGGGTTGTACCCAGTGGCCCTCCAGAACCGTGCTGTCCCTGTGCCCTGAGGAGAGAAGTCCAGAAGGGTCTGCGTATACAGGGTCCGGTCACAGCAGAGACCCCAAGATTGGGGGAGAAGAGTCTGCCCAGGCCAGCCTGGGATCCAGGGCTGCAGAGGGTGAGAAGCTGGAGGGAAGCCAGGCTCTCTGCAGGGGAGAGACTCTGGGCCTGGCATGAGGGTAGAACCTTAAAAAGCCGCAAAATCAAGGGGCACTGCAGTGGGGGTCACTATCCACCAAGAGATGGTCTCAGGAGACCCCTAAACACTGGCCTCGACTTTCCCAGGCAGGGGCCCATCTCCTCCAGGGGATGACAGCCTCTGCTTTCCTGAGGAAGCCCTGGTCCCAACCATGGCTCCCTCCTGCTCCTCCGGCTTAGCCCTTCCTCTGGGCACCGTGCTGAGGTCTGTGCAGGAAGCGGGACCTTGGGCCAAGTATGTTCTGCAGGCGATGAGTGGGAGTAGAAGGGGAGCTGGGGGAGTTGGTGACCCCTGAGGGATTTCTCCTGAACGCCAGGTGAGGGTTTTCACAGTCCCCAGCCCGGGGAAGAGAGCTATCCCAGGGAAGTGGGGGGGGTCTTGCCATAGCCTGTGGCCCCACCTGTCCCACAGAGCCACCCCCACCCCTTCTGGCCTCTTGCTGACAGCTGGGGGCTCTATTCGCTAATCCATCAGGCTCCTTGGGAGATGCAGCATGTAACAGCCTGATTGTTAGCCCGACTGACCAGAGGGTGGGGGCGTACAGGGGCGTGTCTTCCTGTGGAGATGTGGACCATGAAGGGGAGGGCTCCACGTCAGGAGAGGACAAGGCAAGCTGCCAGGTGCCTGGGAGAACCTTAGAAACAGTCAGCCAGAGGAGCCAGAGCCAAAGGTGGGGCCACCCGCTCTGCCCCACTGTCCCACTGTTATCCCTGTGCCTGTGCCCCTGCCAGAGCTGTCTTGCTTGGAGAGGCTCTGCAGACAGGAGAGTGGATGCGAGTGCAAGCTTCTCGGGTCCAGACCACACGTGTTTGTTGGCTGTGTGCTGAACACCGGCCCCTTGAGGTGGTATTGCAGACCTCGTGTCTAGAACAGCATCTGTAGGGCCACACTCCAAATGCCCCACACCACGGAGTGTGCCTCTCCGAGTCGTGCAGAGCACACCTGTGCGGCTGTGTGCAGTGGGCCTGAGTGCCTGACAAGTAGTAGATGAGCAACAAACCTTTACCATAATAAAGCTGACATTCTTCTCTCCCCCCACCCACACCGCACACGCACACACATGCACACACATCTCACCGGTGCCTCTATGTCCCTGACAGATGAGAAGGAAGAGAGCATCCTGGGCAGCATCCCCCTCCTGAGCTTCCGAGTGGCCGCTGTGCAGCCCTCAGACAACATCAGCCGGAAACACACCTTTAAGGTCAGTGGGCCTTCCTGTCCCAGGTCAGGTGGGGTGGGAGGCCTCCTCGTCTAGAGCATAGGGACTAGAGAAGGGTCCAGGGCCACTTCCCTAAGGAGCCCCAGGTGTGGTGGTGGAGGGAGCAGGCAGTGGCCCCTGGCCTCCATGCAGGCTGTCGTGAGGCTAAGGCGAGGCTGTGCCGGGACCCCTCCTCTTTTCTTGGGGGTCGGGTGGGTAATTCTCTCTCCAGGGTGGGCCAGTAGGGATGTGCTTCAGGGGTTGCAGTTTTTCCTGAGGGAAAAATAATTATGTCCTGAGCCAGTGGACACTGCCCTGTGGCCTGCCACCTGGCCCTTGGGAAATCACTTGCTGCAGAGGCAGAGCTATGGGGGGTGGGGTTCTGACAGCCCTTCTGGAAAGGCCTCCTCCCTGCTCAGGCTGGGAAACTGGACCCTCAGTTTGAAATTGAAACTGACACAAATTTCAATCTCAAGAGAAAATTAGGAGTTGAGTTTGATTACAATCAAGAGAGGCAAACCTCAGGCAGATGACAATTTGAGAGAACAGGTCACAGGAAGACGGGCCTCTCCTGCCTGCTCGGCGGGCTCCTGTGGAACTCCCTCCAGCCTTGTGCAGAGACGCACGCACGCCCCGGCTTGGAGCGGTGCCGATGGCGGGCTGACACCACCACTGGACGCCCCAGCTCTCACCCTGTGCTCCTCCGTCCCCTCCGCCAGGGAGCGCACTGCCTCTTGAAGACCCAACTCTGAGGGCTGCACTCAGTGGCCCACAAAAAAGACGGGCCTGCAGCTGGCTCATCCTAGGCCAGTATTTTTCCACATTTAAAAACTCCTAATCCTGGGGCCGGCCCAGTGGCGCAGCGGTTAAGTTCGCACGTTCCGCTTCGACGGCCCGGGGTTCGCCAGTTCGGATCTGGGTGTGGACATGGCACCGCTTGGCACACCATGCTGTGGTAGGCGTCCCACGTATAAATAGTAGAGGAAGATGGGCACGGATGTTAGCTCAGGGCCAGTCTTCCTCAGCAAAAAGAGGAGGATTGGCAGCAGTTAGCTCAGGGCTAATCTTCCTCAAAAAGAATAAAACAACTCATGACCTGGCACTGGCCCCATGGCAGAGTGGTTGAGTTCACATGCTCCGTTTCGGGGGCCCAGGGTTTCACCAGTTTGGATCCTGGGCGCAGACATGGCACAGCTCATCAGGCCATGCTGAGGTGGCGTCCCACATGCCACAACCAGAGGCACTCACAACTAGAATATACAACTATGTGCTGGGGGGCTTAGGGAGAAGAAGAAAGAAGATTGGCAACAGATGTTAGCTCAGGTGCCAATCCTTAAAGAAAAAGAAATTCATGACCCATTAAAAATGATAATCTCTGTCCTTTTTGTATTTTGTGATGCAAAGACCATAGGTTCCTTTCTGTTTTCCAAATATAAACTATAATGTTGAGCGTGCCTCTTCTTAGAACTAAGCCCCCCCTCCCCCATTAAGAATTGCTGTCCAAGACCCCGAAAACCTAAAGCTATGGTGTTAACCCATGGGAACTGCAGCTCCCGCCAGGCCAGGGCCTGAGCTCACGGGGCCTCAGAGACTGTCCTTCAGCCTCTGGTCACCTGGCCACACAAAAGAGGTGGGCAGCAGAGCAGGCGCTGCTCCAGGGAACGAGGAGGGACTTCTCTGGCATATAATTAGTTTCTAGCCCCACAGGGTCTTATGTGTGAGAAGTGTGAACAGAGTGAGCAATAATAAAACTCGCTCCAGGGAGCCCGGTTCTAGCTGGGGAAATAGGAACAGGCTGTTCAACCAGCAACAAACAGCCCTGCTGTACACAGTTGCCCTGGCACACTCACATGGTCCAACAGCCTAGCTCGCCCTCCCTCCAGCCTCGTGCAGAGACGCACGCACGCCCCGGCTTGGAGCGGTGCCGACGGCGGGCTGACACCACCACTGGACGCCCCAGCTCTCACCCTGTGCTCCTCCGTCCCCTCCGCCAGGGAGCGCACTGCCTCTTGAAGACCCAACTCTGAGGGCTGCACTCAGTGGCCCACAAAAGTTCTGACTGTGCCATTCACTGGCCCTTCCCCAGGGGAGGGAGGGGAGCTGAGACAAGTGGGATGCTTGTCCTGCTGTGGCCACCAAGCGAAACTCTTGGATGGCTAATAATGAGCAGGCACTGTCCCTGCCCCGCCTCCTGCTGGGCCCTTCGCTCTTCCTCCCTAGCCCTCTGAGCTCCTCCCTTCGGTCTCTGGCCCATTTCTGTGTGCAGGCTGTGGCCCCTCCCTCCCCGCCCACGCCCTGTCTCCCCAGGCCCTCTGCCTTCCCTATCACAGGCAGTCGTCCCTGTGCCTTTGTTCTCTCCTGTGTCCTGTGAGCTCCTCAAGTGCAGAGAACATGGCTTTGCTTTCCTTGTGACTGGTACCCACAGAGGAGCTCTGCACACACAGGGCGCCTACTGGCCCTGCGACACCCCCACCAGTCCCGCCTGTGCCCCTGCCCTACACTAACCCTGTGTTCTCCATCCAAGGGCTTGCCTGGGCCCCTGGTCTCCATGTCGCTGCACAGTGTCAACCCCCGGATGCCTTCTTACAGCTTCTCTGGCTTTTCGTCAGTACCTCCCTGCCTCTGTCCACATGCTGGGCCCCTGCTGGAGCAGGGACTGGTAGGATCCAGAGGAAGGAGGCCCATCCCCACCCCTAGAGAAGTAGGACGCATGCTCACTGGGTAATGGCTTCTGTCTGAGAGAAGTCCCATGCTGGGGAGAGGTGCTGTGGTGTGTGAAGGTCCCCTCGGAAAGGTTTTGGAGGGTGAGGATTTGACATTGCTGCTTAGGAGAGCCCTGGGGTGTGACCAGAGGAGCCCTGTCTTCTCTCCTTCCAGCCCCTAGAGACCCAGGATTTAGCACCCAAGGGGGGAGAGTCCAAGGTGAAGTTCACATGGGAGCCTCTTAATCACTGTGGATCTCTCACGTTGGGTGGGATGAACGAGGCTGCATGCTCTTTCTGGGAGGTTGAAGGTCTCACCTGGAGCATATGCTAAGGTCCCAGAAAGAGTCTAGCTCTGGAGCATCTTTCCTTGTGGCCTAGGAGCCTTGTTTCTCCCAGGAGACCCGTCCCTATGATACAGACGTGTCAATGAAGACCAGAGGAAAAGCACAGCTGTTGGCAGTTGCAGAGCTGGTCAGGACAGAGCTGGGGGGCGCTGGAGGCCCTGACTCCTCTCCACCACCAGCCCAAATTCTCGTGGCGCAAGCTCTCCACTCCCCTTCTTGGTGGGCGAACTGGGCGTTGCTGAGTGCTGTCCTATTGGTGACACTGAGTAGAGGAGGACAGTCTCAATGGCTCCCTACTTCCCCCTGTTCCTCAACATTCCTGCTGTGTCATCTTCTGTCTCTCTCTTTGGTGTTCGGTTGACCTGTTCTCTGCTTTTCTTCCTTCTGACCGCGTGAGGACCCCTCCTCTGGACAGGAGCTCTCTTCTGGGTTCCCGCCTGCCGTGCCTGTTTGCGGCCGCCAACTAGGTAGTGTGCTCTGACTGTCTGCATGCCCCTTGCATGCCCACGGAGATGGAGGCCCAGCTGTGTCTCTGCATGGAAGAGACAGTGTCAGCTTCTCAGAGGCCAAGCTGGGGCTGAGATTGGCATGTGCTGTGGGGGCGTCTCTCCCAGACATTGGGTAATTGCCCTTCAATTCAAAGACGGGATTTGATGGGAGAGCGGGTGTGGTGATTGTCCCTCCTGCTTATAATCACCTCCAGTGGGGCAGGTAAGCTTCCTGGCTACTGGGGTGCCTCGTGGTGTCTGGAGAGCTAGCTAAGGCAGACACCTGGGTGCCGGCTGGAGCACTTGGGGTAGCTGTGGGACACCCTCTTTACCTTGCTCCTGAGCTCCATGCGGGGCCAAGAGCTGTAGGTCAAGGAGTAGCCTGCCTGACCACCTGTTCTATGGGTGTGGGTGTCTTATCCCAACAGGTGACTGTGTGCTGGGTGCAGGAGGCTGGGGCCAGTTCCACGCAATGCGTCTCCCCACAGGCCGAGCACGCCGGGGTCCGCACCTATTTCTTCAGTGCCGAGAGCCCTGAGGAGCAGGAGGCCTGGATCCAGGCCATGGGGGAGGCTGCCCGAGTACAGATCCCCCCGGCCCAGAAGTCGGTGCCCCAAGCTGCACGTCACAAGTGAGTGACGGGTACTGGGCATGGACTGGGAAGCACTAAAGGAAGAGGAGGCCAGAGGAAGCGCCCACTCCCTGGGCCTCTGAGCCTCTGAGGAGTGTGAAGGCCCCGCCCCCCAGCAGGGGGCTGGCTAGTGATTTCACAGCCTCTCTTTTCTCCTCCCCTGACGGCTCCTCCTCTTCAGTCTGAGTTGGTGGAGGCCAAGAGAGAAGCCAGGTCCCATCGGGGCCTGGCCAGGAGCCCAAACCCGCGGTCATTGGCTCATTTTTCTCGGCTGTGCATGTTAAGCATGCAGCCTTTGGAGGCAGATGGGCTTAGGTTCAAATCTCAACTTGGCGACTTGCCCATAAGTGTGACCTCAATGTGAGTTTCTTAACCTCTCTGAATCCAACTTTCCTTTCCTCAAAGACAGCAATTATGCTCCATTCCCAGGGTTGTTGTGAGGACTAAATAGTGTACGTAGGATGCCGGCGTGTGGTAACCCTCAGCATGTGGCTGGGCATCCAGTCTTAGCACCTGGCTCTCTTTGAGCTGGGTGTTGATTCTGAGTTAGCTGTTCACAAGGATCTGTATACAGACTCAAAATCTAGTCACGGGTCTTAGATATGTTTACCAACAATGTTTCAACAAAGATGCTTGACTGTGTTGAATTTGGGAAACTAAAGGGAGAACACTGTCCCGAGGTTCCATCTCTGCTTCAACCAAGGCGGGCCCTTCCAGCAGTTCAAGCCCCCATTCCGTGAATATTTACTGTAGATATAGTCGTGTCCGGCCCTGGGTCAGGAGCTGGGATGCTGCGGGGGAGCAAAGTCCCACAGCCTCCTGCTCAGGGGGCTTCTACTCTAGCAGAAGTCGGTCCTGGAGGGACCTTGCTTTGGAGAAGCGAATAGCATGTTTCTCTGCCTCTGAAGTCTGAGACCACAGCCTCTGCCATGTTTGGTCTCATAGCAAACCTGTCCTGTGAGGGGCACTATTGTCATACCCTCCTGGTTCAAGGAGCCAAGACTCATGGAATTGACTAACTTTCCGTAGTAGAGAGGACTGACCTGTAGCTGGGGCATCAGGACAGTTGCTATTGGGAAAGTTGGGTAGAGTGCACCCCAAGTTTAGGGGCGGCATCAGGGACAGACTACAGACCAGGGCTGGGTGAGGTTAATCTTGGCCACAGCATGAAGGCTGGGCTCAAGGCAGGTCAACAGAAGGGAGCGGAAAGTGGCCCTTGGAGAAGACCTGGAGGGCGGAGTGAGCACAGGAGTGTAGGCGGGATGAGATTATGTTTTCTAATCATTGCCCAGGCTGGGAGATAAAGCAGTGGGATTTGGGAAATGGAACTGTAATGCATTGAGTCCTGTTTCCATCGCTACCTTCCTGCCCACCCTTCTCCGCTCCATTCCTCCTTCTCAGTCTGCCACCCCCACCCAACTCCATGCTGGGCTGGAGTCCCTTACAACGTCTCCCTTGGCATCCTGCAGCCATGAGAAGCCAGACTCAGAGAACATCCCACCCAGCAAACACCACCACCAGCCACCCCTCAACTGCCTCCCCAAGCCTGAACCGGAGCCCAAGACTCGAGGGGAGGGTGATGGCCGAGGCTGTGAAAAGGCAGAGAGGAGGTCCGAGAGGCCCGACGTCAAGAGTGAGCCTCTGGTGAAAGCCAACGGCCTCCAGCCTGGACCGGAACCAGCCTCAGAGCCAGGCAGCCCTTACCCTGAGGGCCCAAGGGTCCAAGGGGGTGGGGAGCGGCCCACCCAGCCCAATGGCTGGCAGTACAGCTCCCCAAGCCGGCCAGGGAGCACAGCTTTCCCGCCTCAGGACTCAGAGAGTGGGGGACAGCGGCAGAGCTTCCCCCCACGTGCCAACCCCGACAAAATCGCCCAGCGCAAGAGCTCCATGAACCAGCTTCAGCAGTGGGTGAACCTGCGCCGAGGGGTGCCCCCACCTGAAGACCTTCGGAGGTGAGGTGGTAGGGGGCAGAGGTGGAGCTGGGATGCTGGTCCAGCTAGGGGCTCAGGCTGGGGTAGTGACATGTGAGGCATCCTCTATTGGAAACATTCTGGAAGCCAGGCTGACTTGGGAAGCCAAGAAAAGCCCAGGATTCCAGCTTGCCCAAATCCTTTCCTGCCCCAGGGCTCTGTCTGTGGAGTCTGACCCCTGGCCCTGATTCTTGCTCTCTCTGTTGACTTCCTTCAGAGGAAGGGACAGAGTACCTAGCGCCTCTCCACTGGGACGAGGAGGAAAGGGGCAGGTGGTCACAGGGAGTGGCCTTAATGTTGTTCCAGGCAGACATCCACGAGCTTCCCTCTTACAGCCTCGTCTGTTCCAGTGCTTCTGCCAACACGAGACTCACTAAGCCCACTCACTCCCTTTTTGAATGACTCTAATTGTTTGAAAGCCATGATTTATATGCAGTTTTAAAAAAAGAAAAGAAACAGACAAAATGTTGCCATTTACTGATCCTAGTTCTGCCCTCTGGACCGATTGACCCCTTTCCTTAGTGACTGGCTCTCAGTATCTGAAGGCGTTGGGCCTGACGCGTTCACCCGGGTCTGGGCAGCTCCAGGTTACAGCAGCAGTGTCCGGAGGGCTGCTCTGGCTGGGCTGTGCCTGGGCCGCCCGGCCTGCGCCTCACTCAGGAGAAGTCCCGGGAACCTACCGCTTCCGCCCTTGACAAGATCCTAAGTTCAGGGAAGCTGCCCTTTGTCCCTTGTCCAGGTGCCTGGTACACTCTGCTCATTCTGCTGTTCTTCTCTCTAGAAAAGACCTGATAAATTGGTTCATGCTGAGATAGAGATGGCTAATAAGGCTTAAAATTTTTCCCCAGAGGCATTTCATTTTAAAGAGACAAAGATGGAAGCTCTGAATGGTGAAATTTCTGGCCTCGGAGCTGGGTGAGGGAGGGAACTTTGAGGACGGGCCTTCCCCTGCACCTCTGGAAACAAGCCTCCAGCGTCTGGGCAGTGGCTGCTCTCTGTGCTCCCAAGGCCAGCCTGGGGCGCCTTCACCTGGTCAAACATGTTATAGGCTGGAGGATGTGGAGGTGGGGCTGGGACCTGGGCGATGGGGGGACGCACCCACTTCGTCTGGTTTCCTTACAATATCCTGTCTCTCTCAGCCCCTCTAGGTTCTACCCTGTGACCCGCAGGGTCCCCGAGTATTATGGCCCCTACTCCTCCCAATACCCTGACGATTACCAGTACTACCCACCGGGGGTGCGGCCGGACAGCATCTGCTCAATGCCAGCCTACGATCGGATCAGCCCGCCCTGGGCCCTGGAGGACAAGCGCCACTCCTTCCGCAATGGAGGTGGCCCCGCCTTCCAGCTGCGCGAGTGGAAGGAGCCCGCCGGCTATGGGCGGCAGGACAGCACTGTTTGGATCCCCAGCCCCTCCCGGCAGCCAGTCTATTATGATGAGCTGGATGCCACCTCTGGCTCCCTGCGCCACCTGTCCTTGCAGCCCCGTTCCCACTCTGTGCCCCGCTCTCCCGGCCAGGGCTCCTGCAACCGTGCCCGCATTTACTCCCCCGTCCGCTCACCCAGTGCCCGTTTTGAGCGACTGCCACCTCGCAGTGAGGACATCTATGCTGACCCCGCTGCCTATGTGATGAGGCGATCCATCAGCTCCCCCAAGGTGAGCCACCAGCCTGCCCCTCCTCCGTCATCCCCTGAGGTCCCTCAGAAGCCTGAGACACCTGCTGAGAAGAGGTGGCTATGTGCGGCATCGTGGATACAGGGTCACTGCACTGTGTGTGGGCAGGGCCAGCGATGCTGCCCAGAGAGCCAGTGGCCCTGTGATTCCATCCACAGGAGAGCTGCCTTGGGGCCTTTGCTTTGCCCTCTGAGTAGGAACATGGCTCTCTGTGCCCGTCCCCAGGTTATGCCAGGAACCCTAATACCATATAATGGGGGCAGACAGGGTTCTGTCTTTTCAGATCTTGAGGACCTGGACAGATCATTGCCAGGATATTGCAGTGAACAAATGCTGTCCATTGTAGTTTGGACTCTGCTCTGGGACGGGATACAAACATCCCTGACCTTGAGCTTCAGTTGGTGGGGAAGTCCGTGTCCCAGCCGGACCCCCTCACCTCCAATCCTCTTTCTCTTCCAGTATGATTACCTGGGAGACAGGCGGCCAGTCCCTGCAGGACTGTTCCCCTACAACTACCCGCCATCCCCCACGGTCCACGATAAGATGGTATGTCCTCTCCATTCCACTCCCCCGACCTCTCCTCCCAGGGCGCGGCCAACTAGGGCAGACCAGGGACGCTCTGTGCCCAATGCCTAACCTGTCTGGTTTCTAGCAGCCTCTGGATACCTCCTCCCTCCTGATCAGGACTCTAACCCTAATACATAACTTGGTGCCAGCCACCCCTGCTCCTCTGTGACACAGAGCAGAGGAGCGGGACGAGATCTGGAAGCACGTAGCCTCCTGGTCCTCTTGACCTCAGAACAGCCGTCCCCTGCAGCCTGCAGAGGGGCCTGGATGGGGCTTAGATCATGGACTGGGGAGAAAAGTCAGGCTGGGGCTCCCAAATAGGCATGATCTTCTGGCCTTCTCCCCCCGAGGGCATTTTGCTCCAAGTTTGTCCTCGCCTGGAATGCTACCTTTGGGGAAAGAGACAAATGGTGGGATTGAGAAGAAAAGATTTTCCATATTGTGTCTCTCCTTCTTTTCTCTACCTTTTCTACTTGTGTCTCCTGGAATTTGTTCTCCTGAGAATTTTCACCTCCACCTGGAGAACTAGATGCAGATCCTCTACAGGGGCGGGAGTAGGGTGGGGGCCCACTGGAACCAATAGGCAGAATCCTTGTCCCCCAGGCCTGTTGCTGACCCCTCTGTCTCCGTAGCCCCAGGAGGCTAGGGTGAGGCAGGCCTTGACAGATGAGGGGGACTGCTCCTCCTCCCCTCTTCCCTCTTTGTTCTCCTCTGCCAGTATCCAAACTTGGTACCCTCGACACACAGCAGATACGCCCATCCAGAAACCACCGATTTTTCCAGAAAACTAAGCAAGAGCTGCCAGGAAGCACTGACTAGATCGCTTCCATGGTGCTTCCTTCTCCCAGGGGAGGGCCAGGCAGCCGTGAGCTGGGCCCACTGCGTCCCTCCTCTCACTGGGCGACCTCTGTGCCTCCCCGTCCTTGCCCCTTCCTCCCCAGAAATCCTCCAGGGCAGAGAGAGGCCTCTCTCGGTCCTGCCCAGCTAACTCTTAACCGCTTTGCTTCCTCTGTGTTGTCTTCTTTTGTCCTGTCCCTGTTTGTTTGTGTGACCTCGGGCTCGGGCTCCGGGTAGGACGAACTTTTAGACCTTCAGTTGCAAAGAAACCTAGAGTATTTGGATCAGCAGGTAGGCAGAGCTGGTGCCCCTCACCACCCCTCCCTCCCTGCGCCTCCCCGCTCCTCCCACCTCCTCATCTTCATCCATTTGACAACCTTTGTTGGCACAACCAGGACACAACAAAGGGGCTTATATTTTGGTTCGAGCCTTCACACCCTTTCTCTTCAAAGCCCTTTAGGACAGCTGGGGGTTTCCTAGGGAAAGGGGAATAATAAATGACTGCATGAATAATTAATGCACCTCCTGTTTGTTCAGCTCAGCAAGAACTGCCCCAGGCAGGGTGCAGGCAGGGAATTTGTGCTTTCGCTGGAGAAAATAGCAGAGACTGTGGGAGGAGCTCTCTGCTTGGCCTGAGATGCTAGGGACTCAGTTCAGCCTGCATCTGGGAAATTATCCTGTCATATTCCACAGGCCATTGTTAGACTCCATAGTTTTTAAGCTGAGGACTACAGACCTGCTCTAGGATGCTTTAAAAGATTATGTTAATTCAGTGTATTTGTTCGTTCCTCCACAACGTTCCTTTGCATATGTGGCTCATGTTTTCATGAGAATTCAGTGCGGTAAACAGGGAGTGTTATCACCTCGGTTTTACAGATGAGCATCCTCTCGAGACGGGGAGTGTTCCTGTGAGAGGAAAGCAGTCGACGCCTGGGCTCCTGACTCCAGGCTCTGACCATTGGCTGCCTTGCCTTTTGAGGCTAAGGAGGCTCTGATGGTCAGTGGGTGTAGACAGGCTGGGGGTCAGTATGCTGGGCATTGATGTGAATACAGACTCTTGTGTTCAGACCTGCAAGCTGACTACTGTTATAATCCCCATTTTACAACTGATGCAATGAAAGCCCAGAGAGGTTAAATAACGTGCCAAGTACACATAGCCAGTGAACGGCAGAGCTCGGAATGTGACTCTGAGCTTTCAACCCCATTTATAGCTGAGGAAACATCTAACATGTGAAGACGCTGCAGTCAAACCTCGTCAGGATGATTTCATGCTGTTAAAGTTGCAGAAAGAACCATAAACTTGCAATCAGAGCATAAACCTGTGATTGACTGGTGCTTCTAGTCATAGCCGTGTGCCATGTCACCCATGGTCTCACGGGGCCTCGATGTCTCAGTGGGAGCATCCTCTGGAAGACCCTGATCACTGGGGAGTGCTGGTGTCCACATTTTAATCAGTAGGGCGGCTCCCAGCCCTCAAGGACATTGCGTTTCAGTTCCAGAAGCAGCGTGTGATGTCCACCCCATGAGCATTCCAGTCCAGATGGCATGAGTCCTGGGATGCTACCCAGACCAGGCTGGGAGCAGGGTCTCCAGGGCTGGGAGCAGTGAGGGGTCGGGCTCCGTGTCCTCTGGGCTGCCGGGCAGGCTGGCCTCCCTGTCGCCCATCCACAACGCCAGGCATTGCACACATACAGTTAGGCCCCTTCCTGGGGGCTTCTGGCCTCACAGAGGGGCCAGGCTGGGGGCTTCAGAGATAATCTTTCAGAGGACCTCCTCCTAGGTGAAGGACAATATTCCTCAAAGCCACTTTTGTATGATGAGAAGAGTTCAGAACACAGTCAGACCCTGCACTCCGGTTCCGGCTCTGCCGTTTACAAGGATTTTTGTTTTAACCTTGGATACAGCACTCAGTCTCTCTGGGTCTTTGTTTTCTCAGTCATAAAGTGGACATTGTGGAACCTGCCCTTTCTACCTCACAGAGTTAGAGAATGAATACAGGAGCACTTTGTCAGGATGGTGAGGGGTGGTGGCTGCTGTGATCGTTTTATTGTTCTAAAACTCAATTAAAAATGCTAATTGAGCAGCACTTACTGCGGGCGGACCCTGGGCTAAGTGCTTTCTCACCACGTTCCTCTGACGGTTTGGAGCGACAGAAGGTGGCACACGGGAACCCTCCTGGAGGTGAGGCCCATGTGGGCTGAGAGATCCCAAAGCCACGGCAGGGGTGGGAGTAGGCGAGCACGAGAGCTTTCCTACTTCCTTCCTCTTTTGCTTTAGACCCACGGGTTTGGGAAGGAATGAGATCCTTGGGGTCCAGGAGGAGCCTGGCCTCCTGGCCCCTCTCCTAGCCTGATGTGTCAGCAGGTCCGCCTTGTCCTTCATGTACGTACACCACACACACCACACAGGACACAGGCGGGGCACACAGGCAGCAGACGTACACATACACACATGCGCACCACAGACGATGGCACATACGCCACACACACACACCCCATACACAATCAACACAGTCTCATATATACACGCAGGCTCCAAGAAGACAGGGTTCGACTTGAATTCAGATCCTTACAGAAACCGTGGTTGACGTCTGTTGACTTTCAACTACTTACAAGGAGTCAACCTCATGTTATAACTGCTCTTTGAAAGCCTTTTAAATGACACTTTATGCTGTAGAAAAAAAAATTTCCACCCAGGCTAAAGAGGCAGAAAAATCAGATCCTAGGAAAGCCTTTTAAAATGCTTAGACCTGCGAACGGGAGTAGCTGGGTGCCCTTGCCCCATCCACAGCACACGGAGCGGGGCTGCGTTGGGCAGCAGGCTCAACAGGGCGGGAGGAATTACATGTGGGTCCCACAGAGATCGGGCAGACAGGGGCAAAAATGTGGGGCCCTGAACTGTGACCCCAGAAGACCTGCCCTAAGGTGGCTCTGTCCCTTCCCTCACTCACTTCCCCTCCCCCAAACCCTTTTCCTGCACAGCTCCCTCCTGCCTTCTGCTGCCTTCTCCTGTGGATCAGTTGAGTTAAAGGGACATAGCTAAGGACACTCCCTAATATGTTCACTTTTTGATACTGTCACACTGGAACCAGTGGGGGAAATGACGGCACTTCTGGTTGATTTGCTTGGCTTGTCTTCTCCCTCTCTCTCTCACCCTTCCTTCTCTCTTTCATTTGGCAAATAGTCTTTCCCCTTCCATGTTCCTAATGATTCTTGAAACACAAAATAGCATGCTGGGGAGCTGTGCTCCATTACCTGGTGTCCCTTTAACATGGCTCGCTTGTTTGGCCTCCTGACTTGCTCCCTAGTGTCATCCAAGATTGGCATGGATGCTACCAGCCCAGCTCTGGAAACCGCGTTTACAATCCTTTCTACTCTAGAGCCAGGGCGGGCAGGGCTCGGAGGGAGACTGGGCCTGTCCACTTGGGAAGCCCATCCAAACAGCAGGTCCCAGGGTTTCTTTTCCAGTTGTTTCATTTAGTTCAAACTTTGGGAGACTGGCCTTTCCAACTGCGTGTGTGGTCTTTGACCAAAGTAGTTTGAGAAATGAGAGCTGGAGCAAGGAGATGGCGACTTCGGCCAAAGTGGATGAGGCCACAACACTCAGACACTTGGGAGTGTCATTGGGCTGGGGCCTCTTCAGAGCTACGAGCAGGGCACAGTGCCTCCCAGCTCCCTTCTGTGACCTCTCCTCAAGATCAGCTTCAGTGCTGGCCTGGGGACAGGGTTCACAAGGGGTGAGCAATGAGTGAGACCAAATAGAGGGTGCTGGAGGCCCCAGTAGGAGCTGCCCTTTCCTGTTCCTGGAAAATAAGTGCAGGCAGGTATGGGGGAGATGCCTCTGTGGGGTCTGAGTGTGAACCATCCCTTCCTTCCTCTGCTGCAGATGAGTGAGAGCGAGACTCTCATCAGTATGGTGAACCGCATGGTGGAAAACTCCTCCCCCAGGGCCCAGCTCTTCATGCAAGTAAGACCTCTGCCTGGCAGCATGGTCCCTATCAACAGTTTCAGCTGCTTGTGCATGGTTGAGTCAACCCATCTGGGATAGGGCTTGCTCCGCCCAACCCGCTCATCTGCCAGGCCTCATCTCCCAGGCTCAGCCTGGACCCCCTCCTTTAATTCCACTGTGTCTCCTCCATTCTTCATGTTCATGGGTGAATCCAAGGCCCATTTCCCAAACCATCAAAAGAGCCAGCACCAACATTTCATGCCATGCCAGGGATCACACATCTGCTTTTTAATGTCCAGGACTTCTATTGCATATCTGGTATCTTCTTAACAGATGTCATGGGGTTTAAGGGCCTGAGGGGTGTAATGTGGAGCTATCCAAAATGCCAACGTTGTGTAGAATGTGTTGTGGTTACCAGATGTCACCAATGGTGGGCAGCACTTGCTGGACCCAGAGACACTTCTGGTTTAGGCACAAGCCCTGTGGCTTGTTCAGTCAACTAGGGCAATAGTTCTCAGCTGTTTCTGATGCTCATTCCATTCTCCCATGTCTTAGCCTCAACAGCCAATGGTTAACTGTTGTTCTCGTGGTTGCTACCAATAAGCCGTCTGGGAGCTTACACATCGCTGGAGTCCCTCTTGGCAGTCGATGCTAGAGTGTGGGGGAGAGGAGATATAGAGCAGGAGCTGAGCAGCATCTCTGTCTCCAGTCAGCCTAAGACAATTGGGATGGAACCGAGACTGGGCCATCCCAGGCCAACCAGGGGACAGCTTAGCTTAGCTCAGGTTCCCCTAATGGAAGCTACCAGAGGTGATGAACCGCCGTCTCTGGCAAGAATGGAGCAAGGGTTGTCAGCTTTCCCACCCACACACCCTGTCTGTCCCCTACTGCAGTAACCGGCCTCATGTTCCTGCAGGTCCCTCCGTACCCAGAAGTGTTCCGGGACAGCCTCCACACCTACAAGTTAAATGAGCAAGACACAGACGTAAGAGCGGCTCTCCTGCTCCCTCTGTCCGCTCTAGCCCTCCCGCTGCCGTCCTCAGCCCTGAGCTCCTCCTTGGGGCGTTTCCTCCATCCATCTCTCTCCTTCTGGTGGCTCTTCATACATCTGATTCACGTCCTCTCTCTCCACAAAGACGGCATTCTGCCTGTCCCTCCTCATCTCCCTCGTTCCTTGTTCCCACCACTTACCCCACCTCCCATGCTGGCTGTGCGTGTTTCTCCACTGAGCTCTAGGCCTCTTGTCTGCAGCAGTGGGATCTGCTTATTACAGGAACAGAATTTGTTAGGAGGTAAATCAATCTGTTCTGTGCCCAGCATGACAGGAGTTCCTGGGTGTCTGGAAAGATCATGGCCCCACTCCACCCTGCCCTCAAAGAGCTTCAGGGTAATGGGAGAGCCAGGTGGCAGCAGGTGGCAACTTAGGATTCATATGCTGAATGGGACCCATGATATATTCTACCGGAAGGTGGGGTGGTGAGACCATGTGGCCTGGTGGGTCAGGGACAAAACAGGTAGCATGTGAGCTGGGCCTTGAAGTAAAAGGCCCAGAGGGCAAGATTTGGCTCGGTAGAAAAGAGCCAAGGGAGTATCTGAGGGATGGCGTGGGTAGAGGTGTGGCTGCCGGGAAGTGCGAGTCTTTCCTGAAGAGCAGTTGGCCTGACCCTGCCTCCTCCCTGTCACTGCTGGCCTTGCCTGGCCAGCGGGTCTGCCCAGCAGGCCTGGGAGAGGTTCCATCCAGGCAAGGGCCAGACCTTGGAGGGACCCCTGGAGGGAGGAGGGGAGAACAAGGCTCTCTCCGTCTGGGGAACCAGTTTATAATGTTTGCTGGTTCTTGTGAGACGCATTCGGATACCGTGCCTACCCCTCCCATCCATTCCCTCCTGGGAGGTGGGGCCACACTATCATCTCCTCAACCCCTTGAGAGGTAGAGTCACCAGGAGGATGGGAGTGCAGGAGCTTAGCATCTGGCTCTCAGCTGTCTTCCTTCTCAGCCTGACTCACTTCCTTGAGAATGAACACATCTCCCTTCCCAGTTGGTCCTTGGGGAGTATCCCAAGGTGAAGACCATCTTTGTGTTCCCGGGCCCCTCCAAGGTTAAGTTGAAGGCCCTAGGTTCCTCAGCAGGGGAGAGGAGGTGATATCCAGAGGCCAGGCCCTGCCAACCCAATTCCCAGGTCCCCTCAAGCCATGTCCTTCATCCCCTTCTCTCTCCTTCCCTTCTTCCCACTCCCTCGGGACTCCAGAAGCTGCTGGGCAAATTATGTGAGCAGAACAAGGTGGTGAGGGAGCAGGACCGGCTGGTGCAGCAACTCCGAGCTGAGAAGGTGAGAGCCAAGGGTGGTCTTGAGAAGAGGCACTTGGGTGGCTGGCCAGGAGAAGATGTGGGTTGCTATCTCCATCCTGACTAAGCTGACAGAGCTTTGTCCCTCCTTAAACTTCTGTCCTGCCTTTAATCAGAACTGCTGAAGCTTTGCTGGGGACCTCAGCCAGTGTGAGGATGACCTCCACTAAGCTGCCAAGTTGAACCTCTGGGGCTCAGCCTTCTGCTCAAAGTCCCAGAGACAAACTATCAGGGCTGCTCACAGCCGTTCCTGCCTTTCTTCAGGAAAGCCTGGAAAGTGCCTTGATGGGGACCCACCAGGAACTGGAGATGTTTGGGAGCCAGCCTGCATACCCGGAGAAGCTGCTGCACAAGAAGGAAGCGCTGCAGAATCAGCTCATCAACATCCGGGTGGAACTGTCTCAGGCGACCACGGTAACCCGGGAGCGGGGTCTGTGCCCAGCCCCCACTGCCAGGAGAGCCACCTCTCCCACCTGGTGCTCCCTAGCCCCAGGCTCTCCTCTGAGGGTGAGAGCAGGGGGCTCTCGTCTGGGAGGGGCATGAACAAAGACCCCACGCTGCCTGGCAGACAGAGAGCAAGTGTGCCAGCCCTTCGTTCCATTGAGTCTTCACCCAGGGAGCTGGCTTATTTCCCACAAGCTGTGCCTGCGCTGGGGTTCTCAGGACAGCATGCAGTGCAGGGCCGCTGGTCTCCTTGGCTGCTCTCACACCTGTGCTGCCCACCTCTGCCCTTTCCCTGGAGAACCGGGGCGCCGGCAGAAATGGTGCTGCCCTGGTCGTTTCCCAGTAAAGCAGGGCAGACCCTCCAAGCCTGACAGCCTCGGCAGTAGGTCTAGGAGCAGCAACCAGAGCCCAGGAAGAGGTGGCCCGGGAAGGAGAAGGGTCTCCCGCTCCAGAGAGCGAACACCTCCCCTGGCTCTTTCCTCTGCCTTCCACTCTCTCACCTGGTCCGGGGAGGAGAGCGGGGTGTGGGGTGATGGCACCTGCTTTGGCCTAGCCACAGTCCAGAGAAGATCCTGTTTCCCCTGATTTCAGTTTGCAGTGTGATGGGCTGTTGCACCTCTTGTTAGGCCAGTGTTTGACGGTCGTAAGAGTGTCTCAGCCTGTGCCCTGGCCTCCCGTCCTTCTGTGCCCTCCTCCCCAGCCCTGCAGGCCTCAGGTTCTCTGGCCCCGGGCCCCGCGGCAGGACAAGGAGGAGCGCTGTCTTAGTAAGCCCTCCCTGCTTGCAGGCCCTGACGAACAGCACTGTGGAGTATGAAAACCTCGAGTCGGAGGTCTCTGCCCTGCACGACGACCTCTGGGAGCAGCTCAATCTGGACATCCAGGTGAAGAGGGCCCCGGGCAGGCGGGGCTCGGTGCGTGCTTTGGGCTTCCCTTGTCCTTTTGACTGAAAGAGACCAAAATGGCCTCCTTTCTTGCTTGAGAGATCTCAGACACTGGAAGCAAGGAGTTGGTCCTGAGACAGAGGACAAGGTTTGGGGCCACTTGAAACCGCTCTAAGTGTCAGGATGAAGGTAGTGTGGGCTCTTCTTTGTTCCATCAAGTTGTGTGGAAGGAGGAAAACTGAAGCATGGGAGCCTTCAGGCAGACATAAGGTGTTTTATGACTGAAAAGATTACACAGATGTGTACCTGTAAGTATAGTATAAATATCAACCTGGCGCTCTCTCGTGGCATCAGTGTCAAGAGTGCAGAGCGGTCCCCTCGGGCACACCGAGGTGGGAGAGGGGCTCTCGGTCCTCGGGCTCAGAGCATCTTCTTGGAGGCAGGACGGCAGCTCCTGCTCTCTCCGTCTCCTGTCGTCTCTCCACTGGGTCCTGCTCTTCTCTAGCTGGCTTTGCAAGCCCTGTCCCTCTGCTGCACCTGGTTAACACCCCATTTTTCCTCCTGTTTCCCTCCTGGTAACAAACTCCACCCCAACCTTGCAGCTGGTGAGGCAGGGTGAGGTAAAGGCCCTCCTGGTCTGAGGACCCAAACGCCACCGTGTCCTGTGGGCAAGCCCCACTCTCAACAGGTGGGATAGCGCTGTGGTCAAGAGCACCAGCCTCTGTGACAAACAGACCAGACTCAGATGGTGCTCGCTCTCCTTGCTAACAGACAGTCTTGGGCGTGAATCCCTTCATCCCTGAAGTCGGGACAGCTGTTGCCCTGGCCCCCAGGGCTCCTGTGCAGCCACAATGAGCTGGTGTACGCAAAGCACACAGCCCAGGCCTGCAACAGGGGACGCCAGACAAAGGGTAGTCATTACTTTTCAAAGAGTGTAAACTCTGACTGATTATAATTTGTGAGTATTCAGGCATATGTTGGGTGTGGATATTACCAAGGGGCTGTCTGGATATAAAGAAAAACAGTAAACTGGAAGTTGTTGCCCCTGGGAAACAAGCTACAGAGAGTGTCCACCTGAGGGGCATGGGCTCCCAGACTACCAGGTCCCCGGGAGCTCGAGCAGGGTCCTCTTCTCCTGGTTCTGAGGCCACGTGTTTACCTAAAGGGGCTCTTTACTGTGACAGGGCCTCTTGCCTGGCAGTTCCAGAACTGTTTCACAGAAGCTGAAGAGGCAGAGGCCGCCCGTGAGAAAGACGAGCGTGCTGGAGCAATGTGTGTGCGCATGTGTGTGCACACAGGAGGCTCCTGCTTGCTGCTCTTCCAAAGGGCATGGGGGAGAGGGCGGGGACGCCCTCAGCAGCCACTTCCTTTGACCTGCTCCGGGGCTGTTTCAGAATGAGGTGCTCAACCGGCAAATCCAGAAGGAGATCTGGAGGATACAGGATGTGCTGGAGGGGCTGCGGAAGAATAACCCATCCCGGGGCACAGACACGGCCAAGCACAGAGGTCGGTGCCTCCTCCGCCATCTTCCGGGGCTTCTGGCCTCTCCAAAATGCCCTGTCCCACACCTGCTGGCTCATAGCTCTCTGCCCTCACTCTGCGCTCAGAGCCAGTCAGGGCCTTCTCGGGCTCCAGAGTCCTCCCCCTCCCCTGGGATGGCAGGTGGGGCTCCCTTATCCCCCACTGCCCCCCTAGAATAGAACAGACATACCACCCAGAGACACTGTTGACCCTGACACTCTGTATTCCTCCCCAGAAGAGGTCAAAGAGCACCTGGCCCTCCCCAGCCCCTTACCCCATGGGCCATGGGTAATCTGAGACCAATACCTTAACATCTTCCTCAAGCCCTGGGACCTTGGGCTGGCTTTCCTTGATACCTCAGAAGTAACAGTGTCATTTCTATCCATGACCTCCCCCTGCCCAGCATGTGTCTCAACAGCTGGCCTGTGACCCAGCCCTGTGATAAGTCGCTTCTGCAGGCCCAGGTGGCCCTGAGACACTGAGTCCTCCTCCCACATCCCTGGTCCTCCCCGGCCTCCTCCACCTGCGGACCCCATCCGCACCCCAGGCTCACCCTGCCCCTCCCTCATCTCTGTCCCCTTCTGTTTCCCCCAAGGAGGCCTCGGCCCCTCTGCAACCTGCAGCTCCAACAGCCCCGCCAGCCCCCTCAGCTCCGCCAGCCTCACCAGCCCCCTGAGCCCCTTCTCACTGGTGTCTGGCTCTCAGGGGTCCCCCACCAAGCCTGGGTCCAGTGAGGTAAGCGGAGAAAATGGAGCAGCAGGTAGGTGGGGGAGGGAGGGCCAGGTCCTCATTTGCCTGAAACTACACAACTTCTGGGCCCATCTCTTCCCCAGAGGCCTCAGCCCTGGTGCTCTGGCTCCCACAGCCGGCTTGGCAACCTTCCTCCAGATTTCTCCTTCAGCTGTTCTTGTCGCCACCTGTCATCTTAGCTGCTTTTAGAGAGGTCTCTTCCTGAGCACCAGGATGGTTAGCAAAGATGTCAAACACTTAATAGGAATTTAAATGCAGGATTGTTCCATGGGGGGCGAGGGTTGAGGGCTGGTATGGGGAGCAGGTTCCTCATCAGTCAGTGAGCAAGTGTTTCCTGAGGCTCTGCCGTGGGCAGGGGTGGTGTGAGGCCCTCTCAGAAAGATCCACATGCATGCCCAAGGCATTCCACTCAGGGAGCCCAGTGTCCAGTGGGACAAGACCGATGCATAGTGAACGACCAGCCTCTGGAACATAGCCATGTGTGTCTCAATATTGACTCATGTGGTCCAGACCATAAATGCTCTGAGGTTGCAAAGAGAGGGTGGAAGTTAAACTGGGCCATTAAGCATTGGGATAGGTAGGGGAACGGGGAAAGGCATTACAGGCAGGAGAGATGGAAGGAGCAGAGGGCGCAGGTGGGAACGTGCCCAGTGTGATGTGAGGCAGTGAGGAGAGCACTGGGGAGTGGAGCACGGGCGGTTTCAGTCAAGGAGGGCTTTACAGGCCAGGCAGAGTTCACTCTGGAGCTGGAGCTCCATCCAGGCCACGGGTGGGAGTTTGGTGGTCCAGGGGCCACCCCAGGGCTCCAGCGATATTGTCATCTGCCTCCTGCTAATGCTCTTTTCTCCTGCTCTCACAGCAGCTGCTCTTCTTCCTTCTAACGCTCTGGCTTCTCTCTGCCTCAGGAACCTGGCCCGCCACGGCCTCCCCTCCCCAAAGCCTACGTCCCCATGGAGTCTCCTCCTACCGTGCCTCCACTCCCTAGTGAGAGCCGCTTCTGGCCATACCCCAACTCCCCTTCCTGGCACCACAGTGGCGAGACAGCCAGGGGTCAGGTACCCAGTACCCTTGGGTCCTGGAGGGCAGGGGCGGAGGGAACGGGGCACAGGGCCAGGAGAGGGGCAAGGCCAGGCACTGAGTCATTTTCCCCATCCCATTCTTAATTTTCCCACAGCTCAATTTCTACTGGGCCCTCTGCACAGTGGAACTCTGGGATAAGGAAAGGATGTTGAGATGCTCATAGAGGCTCTCTTTCCCCTTTTTGCTTTCTGTGGATGATGAGAAAATGAGTTGCTGCCCTACCACATGCCCAGGCTCCTGGGCAGCCCATGGCTGTGGGTAGTGGGTTATGCCCCACTCTCTACCAGCACCACGAGATGATGGAAATCAAGTGACACCCCCCCATACACACTGGTGCCATTCCAATCCCTTCCTGCTCTTGTCCACCGCAGACTCCAATCCCCCATGCCCTCTGTCTGTCTCTGCCTTGCCTGTGTCCTCTCTGGGTCTCATCAGCCCATGCAGTGTAGGGACACAGGCCCTTTTCTCCCCTGTTCTGGTTCCTTCTCTCACCTGGACCCCTGGCCAAGAGCCAGGAGAGACGTGCGGTTAGGCTTGGAAGAGGTTGCGTGGTGAGTAGAAAGAGTCCTGTCTCTGAAACTGGGAAACGGTATTCTCACCGAGGCTCAGCTACTGGTATTTGCATAACCCTGGAGGGTCCACCCCGAGGCGGGCAGAGCGGGAGCATTCTCTGTTCTACAGATGAAGCAAGGTGGCCGGGCTCACTCCCGCTCTCTAGGCGGACTGGCGCTGGCTCTGGCCTCTGGCCTAGTCGTCTTTCTGTCTTCCCCTCACTGAGACTTAGGTTCTTCAGCTGCACACGGGGAGGGGATGGGACAGATGGCGTCTGAGGTCCCTTCTGGTCTCACGATTCTGCGAGCCCACAAACTAAGTGCCCTTCTCCTTCCCCCGGAATCCTGCTACCAAAACACACCTGGCTCTTCTGCGCGAGCCTTGGGTGGGGTCCCCGCGGAATCTGCAGCGATCTCTGGCCTTGCAGCACCCTCCTCTCTGGCTCACAGCAAGTCTGTGCTTCTTGGTCCTTGCCAAGAGGACTGATCTGGTTGAAAGGCCTCTGATGGGCCTCAACTGGGGGCCTTCTGGAGGCCCTGAGCCCTCTCTCCCCAATATGGCCCTGCACTGGCCACCTTAAGGGGGCATGGGTGGGAGGCCCCGATGCATCCCTGCCCACTTCCCAGCTGGCACATATAAAGTTTCCCTGCCCTGTATTTTCAAGGGTTTTCACTCCAGCCATTGCAAAATAAAGAAACACCACTGGGGGCCCAATTCCCGGCCCTCGCTCCAGCGTCAGTCATCTTCTCATCCTTTCTCCCAGCCCAAAGCAAGCTATGATCAAAACAAGAAAGACCCCCACCAGACATCAACCCTGGACCCTTCTGGAGACATCAGCCTTGTGCCCACCAGGCAAGAGGTGGAGGCAGAGAAGCAGGCAGCTCTCAACAAAGGTACTTCCTGTCCCAGGCTCCCCTAGAAGTGAGGCTAAGAGTCAGCGAGGGGCTCACTCACGCCCAAAGAGAGTGCTTCCCTGCCCCCACTGCGCGGGACTGAGCTCTCTGAGAAGCAGGCTCCCTTGTCTCACTGGCTTCCTGCCCTCCATGAGGCCCACTGACTGCTCTGTCTCCCTGCAGTTGGCATTGTGCCTCCACGGACAAAGTCACCCACTGATGAAGAGGTGACCCCTTCAAGGGTGGTGAAGAGGAGTGCCAGTGGGCTCACTAATGGACTCACCCCCCGAGTAAGTACACACCCGCAGGCTCTGACAGCTCGTGCAGGCCCGGGCTAGGCTGGGAGCCCAGGGGCCGTGTGTGTCCACCCATCTGTCACCACTGTTCAGGCAACCCAGGGCTGGAGAGGAAGGCAGAACATGCTTGGGGAAGGCACAGCCCACTGGAGGAGGAGTCTCCTTCAGGGAGACACGTCAAGGCACACAGAAGATATGCATAATAAAGATGTAAGAACATTTAACAAGATTATTATAATGTGCCTGTGATGGAATGAACGTGCAGCAGAGTCGGTGGTCAGAGTTGAAGGTGCCGACCAAAGGCAGTGTGTTAGTTTCCTCGGGCCACAAGGAAAGTGACAAAGTACCACCAACTTTGGTGGGTGAAAACAACAGCAGTTTATTCTCTCACAGTTGTGGAGGTCAGAAGTCTGAAATCAAGGTGTCACAGGGTTGGTTCCCCCTGGAGGCTCTAGGGAGCATCCGTTCCATGCCTCTCTCCCAGCGCCTGGCCACTGCTGGCAGTCTTCGGCTTGTAGACACGTCACTTCAATCTCTGCCTCCACCTTCACCTCACCTTCTACTCTATGTGTCTTCTTTTTTACTGTTTCTTATAAGGATACCCATTATCAGATTTAGGGCTTACCCTAATTCAGGGTGATCTCATCTTGAGATCCTTAACTTAATTACATCTGCAAACACCCAATTTCCAAATAAAGTCACCTTCACAACTGGGGGTTAGGACTCAGACTTAGCTTTTGGGGACCATTCTTCAACCCACTAGAGGCAGGCTTCACAGAGAAAGGAGATTTTAAGGGATATGGGCAGATGAAAAAGCTGTGTTGGGGTGAGGCACCGGTCAGAGCCCTGTTCTCCCACTGCAGCAGGAGCGCCCCAAGAGTGCTGTGTTCCCTGGCGAGGGCAAGGTCAAGATGAGCGTGGAGGAGCAGATTGACCGCATGCGGCGGCACCAGAGCGGCTCGGTGAAGGAGAAGCGGAGGAGCCTGCAGCTCCCGGCCAGCCCAGCCCCCGACCCCACTGCTCGGCCCGCCTACAAAGTGGTAACGTGCTCTCAGTGTGAACACAGCGTGCGGCAGGCTGGGGAGTGATGAGCACTGACGAGAGAGATTGATGAGATTTTACCTCCGGGCCGGCACGGGGGCGGGCTTTGGACGAGCCGTGTGGAAGGGGAATACCTCTACAGTGGGGTGTGGGGTGGTGGCCAGGTGGTGTGGCCTAGTCAGGGACAGTTGGGACATGGGCATGGTTAGGGCTGCCTAGAGGCAGGGTAGCACTGGAGGTGCTGCTGGCATTGGGGCAAAGGCCCTGCGTGTTCAGGACTGTGCTGTCCCCCAGGTGCGCCGTCACCGCAGCATCCATGAGGTGGACATCTCCAACCTGGAGGCAGCCCTGCGGGCAGAGGAGCCTGGTGGGCAGGCCTACGAGACACCGCGGGAGGAAATCGCCCGGCTTCGCAAAATGGAGCTGGAGCCGCAGCACTATGAAGTGGACATCAGTAAGGAGGTGAGCGGAGCCCAGGAGGGGTGGAAGGGGCAACCTGGCAGGGGTGGAGGCGGTGACCTCAGTCCCTCCATAGCTCTCCACCCCAGACAAAGTCCTCATCCCCGAACGGTACATTGACCTGGAGCCTGACACCCCCCTGAGCCCTGAAGAGCTGAAGGAGAAGCAGAAGAAGGTGGAAAGGATCAAGACACTCATTGCCAAGTCCAGGTAACAGGCCTGGGTGAACCTCCACTTTCTCTGCCCACCCTGGCACCTTGGACACCTGGGGTACCAGTGCCAATGGACCCAGTGCCCCAACCCGTGTTGTTGGGGGTCCTGAGCCTCCCCAGCGGAGACCATATGGAGACAGTGGCTCAAGGCAGCGGACTGGGCCAAGGCACACAGCAGGGGCAAGGATGCTGCGCTGGGGGCCAAAGAGACCTGCTGGGCTCGGGCACGTGCTGTAGTCAAGACAAACTGATGGGTGGCCCTCTGGTGACTTCTTTTCCCTTTCAAGGCTGCCCTAAATGTTCACTTGAACCTTCTAGTTCATTTTGGAATGCTGTGGGTAGGGGTCCCAACACATGTTTTGCCAGAGTCCCACTCACCCCTGGGGACAGCCTTGCTGGGAACCAGTGCCTGCACATTCACAGGCCTCTGGCCTCCCTGCCAACCTCAGGCTACAGGCTGCCCCCCCCCCAGCCAGTTGGCCATCCTGCCCCCCACCATGTCTGTGTGTCTGTGCCTCTTCAGTATGCAGAACGTGGTGCCCATCGGCGAGGGGGACCTTGTGGACGTGCCCCAGGACTCAGAGAGCCAGCTCCAGGAGCAGGAAAAGCGGATTGAAATCTCCTGTGCCCTGGCGACCGAGGCCTCCCGCAGGGGCCGCATGCTGTCTGGTGAGAGGGGCTGGGCCTCGCTCCGCCAGGGAGACCGGCTGATCAGGTGTCAGGGAGAAGGCACAGGGCTGCAAGGGGCCCGGGACAGAGAGGTCCAGGGCTGGGAGATGTTGCTCAAGGTCAGGGTGAGCATTTCCTGAGCACCAGGTACTGTGCTAGGCTCAGGGGTTGCAGAGGGCAGGGGTACTGACCTCGAGGAGGTCAGAGCCATGATGACCCTCCTAGACGCTGTGTGGACGAGTGTCCAGAGGCCGCACGGGGAGGAAAAGGAGCCATTCTTCCCGGCAGGTCGGGAAAGGCCCAGAGACAAGGTGATAACTGAGCTTGATTGGGAAAAATAAACATATTGAGCAGTTGTGGAGTGAGGGCCAGGTATTCCAGAGTATTCTTCCCATTCTCGCTGCATGCAAAGAGGAAGACAAAAAAAGAAGATGGTGCAGGCAGCCGAGGGGCTGAGAGTGATACAGTCACTGCCTTGGCCGCTGACCCAAGCGCACTTTTCGGCTAAGAAGAGATGAGTATGAGGAACTGACCTCACCCTGACACAAAGGCTAGCAGGTCCCAAGCAGATGCCGTGAGACGTCATCCCGAATAGATGAGGATGTAACTGGGAAGAATGCAGGATCTTCCATCTGAATGGGAAGGGGAAGGGAGGGGAAGGGCAGTGGGTAAGTCATGAAGCCAGAGAGACTGTTTCCTCCTCCTCAACACAGAAGGAGGTGAGGATGGAGAGGGAGCGGAGGGTGAGGCCTCTGAAGGCCGGTCGAGAGGGATGCGCGGAAGGAAGCCGGGTTTGCGATGGCTTCGGTAGAGGGGGTAGAGAGGTTGCAGAGTCGGGGTGAGGGTCAGGCGGCGAGCAGGAAGGATTGTGGCTGGGAGCACAGTGGAAGGGATGGCAGCTCGCATTGGTGAGTCAGGGCTCGAAGTCTGCTCTCTGAGGTTCCATTTCCTCACCCGTAGAATTCCAGTCAGAATTCTTGTCTGCTGATGTGAGGATCAGAAGCAATGTGTGCTGAGCACCCAGCACGGTCCCTGGCACTGAGTCAGTGCCAATAAATGCTGGCCAGCTGTGGTCCGCTGCCGATGGTGGGAGTGGTGGCAGTACTAGCTGAAGTAGCCATAGCTGAAGGAGAGGTAGGAACCGTTTGTGGTTTTTCTAGTTATTGTAAAGATGGATATGTTCAGAAGCCAGAGGGTTTTAGGCTACAACAAAGGGGGTTTAAGTAACCATGAGGAAGAACCTACTGGCAGTTAGGGTTTAAAGGCTGTTAGCTGGGTGGTAGGGAGAGACCCTGAAGGTGTTTCAGAGAGAGGCTGTCAGTTGGGCTGGAGCTGAGGGCCAGAGAGGGGATGGGCTTCCGAGGGCCCCATCCTGCAGCCACAAGGCGCAGGACCAGTTTGGCTGCGAGGAGGCCTCTGTCGGACCTCCCTGTAGTTTAACTGCAAAACGAACTCGATCCTTCCAAAGATCAAATTCCACATGCTCTGGGCAAAAGGCAACTTCCTGTTTCCAGGGTTAGAAGGCACAACACTTTTTAAGTACTTCCCTCTGCCACTCCCCAGGTTCTGTGAAAACATACCCACCCGGGCCTCTCAGATTTCCCCCTCGATACACACCAGCTTACATTTCAGGGTCTGTGCCCTGAAAGCAAACAGTCACCTTGCCTTTGCCAAAACCCCAACTATTTAAAAAATGGCTATCGCAGGGCCAGGCTTCAGACTCAGCCCACTGTCCACACCGCCCCTGGCCTGGCGCCCAGATTCCTGGGGCTGCAAGGGCTGCTCCCAGACACAGGCAGGGTGGGGCGGTCCTGTGTGTGCAAGCGTGGGCAGGGGGTGCGAGGCAGCACAGCGGGCACAGGAGGCAGAGTCGGTGCTGAGTGGGGTGTGGCGCGGATGGCCTGTCAGGGAGGAGCATCGTCAGTACACCGATATGTGCAGACTCGAGTGTGTAGTCTATGGGAAGACGTGGCCATTCTAAGTTTGTATGTGTGGCATGATGTCATGTGCCGTGTCTGTATTGAGGAATGTTTGTAGATACACGTGGATTAGTGTGTGTTCAAGTGTGTGGTATGCGGTTAGAAGGACTGTTTGAGTGCACACAGAGGAGTTTGTATGTGTTAAAGTGTCTGTGGGAGTTGTGTGGAGGCCCATTATTGATGAGGGAGGCGCCGTTTGGTAAGCTGTTGGAGTGTGGGTCTGTGTGTGAGTGTACAGGATGTGGATAGAGCGTGTGTCTATGAATGCACATATTTATGTGCGATTGACTTTTCTTGCAGTATAGGGAGTGATACAACATATTTGTGTGTATGTGGTACACAGTGTATATACTGCAGTGTTTGTAAACATATACCTGTGTGTGCAGGATGGGGGAGAGAGGGGCCTCATGAACG
Source organism: Equus quagga (assembly GCF_021613505.1). Taxonomy (NCBI): domain Eukaryota; kingdom Metazoa; phylum Chordata; class Mammalia; order Perissodactyla; family Equidae; genus Equus; species Equus quagga. The sequence continues at coordinate 849,900 of NC_060279.1, read as the reverse complement.
TGGCACATGTGACTGATTATTTATGTGTGCAGATGAGGTAGGACTTGTGAACACTCAATTGTCACGTCACACCTGTCCAGTATGTACCTGCTGCACGTGCGAATTTATCGTGATGGATATATTCCTAATATATATTTATTGCCTCTCTGCCTTCTTAAAGAGGTTTTGATTAGCGTAATTCATCTTTCCTGCTCTTGCTCATTTGCTGTCATTATCCATCTCCTTACTTTGCTGACCTCTGTTGAACGGGTGCCTTAGGGGCTGTGGGCGCACAGATCTGTTTGCAGCTGTGCTAAACGCTCCCAAACTGTGACACTTTCCACCTTATTATGTCTACTTTTTACAAAAGATTTTCTCTCTTCACTTGTGCCTCTGATAGATGTCAGTGGGCCTCTCAATTCCTCTCTCTCTTCTCATTTTCCTGTTTCTTGTCTCCCATGGGTTAGAAACCCAGCAAGTCAATCCCTGTTGGAATGTGTGTGAATGAGAGTGATGGTCTCCAAGCAGCAGCTCTGAGTAAATTGTAAGAACTTTGCTGTGTGTACATGGGAACATCTATTTGGCTTCCTTGAGATATTTCTTGCTTAGTTTTTGGTTTTTTGACTGTTTTAGAAGTTGAAGTTGCCAGATCGCTAGCCATTGGGTCTGTGATATACACTCGAATGTGTGTTTCCAAGCCGTTGGGTCTGTGTTATGGATATGCACACGAATGTGTGTTTCAAAAGCCGCTGGGTCTGTGTTATGGATATGCACACGAATGTGTGTTTCAAAAGCCGCTGGGTCTGTGTTATGGATATGCACAC
>NC_060279.1:803113-849087 GCF_021613505.1 Equus quagga | reverse complement strand
AATGTGTGTTTCAAAAGCCGCTGGGTCTGTGTTATGGATATGCACACAAATATGAGTTTCCAAGCTGTTGGGTCTGTGTTATGGATATGCACACGAATGTGTGTTTCAAAAGCCGCTGGGTCTATGTTATGGATATGCACACGAATGTATGTTTCAAAGGCGTCTGTGAACGTGTTTGTATGTGACGTTACAAGTGTTGGGTCATGCGGCCAGCCGAGGTGTGGAAGCACGCAAGCACACACATATCAGATTTGTGCGCAATGTGTAAATGTGTAAAGAGACGACGTTGCCAGATCACATGTACAAACTGTATATTGTGTGTGGGCAGACCCAACTTCCTGTTTGTGAGAGAAGCCTGGGTCTTAGGAACATATGTGGGTGTACGTGTGTGTACGGTGGGAGCTGCATTGGCCCTTCTCTTGCCCAGAGGGCAGGGAACATGATGAGGTCCAAGGCAGGGAGGAGCGAGGGCCTGAAGGTTCACTGCCAGGATTCCTCTCTTGGAGGAAACACGCAGAGTGATCTTGGCTGAGATCTGGTTCTTCTCTGAGCCCTAGTGAGAACATGCTCTCTGCCCGCTCCTGCCTCGCAGCTACACTGAGCGTGCACGAGGGTCCGGAGCCTGCGTGGAGATTGTCCCTGACACTAACTCCCTTCCTATTGTCCTTCCACTTGGCTGTTCTCAACATGGAATAAGAATGATAATAGAGTAAAATCTCAATAATTCAGATGTCACCACTTTAAGGCTCATAATGATTTGTTCAGGGGTGGATTGAAGTTTGCCTTTCCTGGATTGACGAAAAGGGGTCTCCTGTGATGGTGGGGAGGCCTGAGCCAGTCTAAGCGAACAGCTCGCTTTTAAGCCTGTCAGAAACCTCCATTTTCATGGAATTATTAACATGGTGATTACCTCACCTGGATCTGGTCATTAAATGGGGGCCTGAAGATTTGGATTAGTGTGATTTTCCTGCATTATTAATCATTAGCAATGTCACTGCACTTAAGGTGCCATCTGCACTTATCTTCTCTCCGCACAATAGTGGAGAGGTGTGCGGCTCTCCCATTGCACAGAGGGGAGGGGGCCTTGGGCCTTGCCCACAGTCACACCGGTCCCCAGCAGGGCCTGGATTCAGCCAGGGCTCCTCTGGGCCCCATGCACTCCATGGCGCCCGGACGAGGCTGGCTCTGCCTCAGCTTGAGCAGGTTCCCAAGCTCAGCTCTCCTCTCTGCCTGCCTCCCGCCTTGCTCCTGCCTGCCTGCCCGGAGGAGGGCCTCGCTGGCTCTGGGTGCCCGACCTCCTCACTCCTCCCACCCCCACCACCCCTATTCACTTCCCTCTTCATTTCTATTTCCAGTGCAATGTGCCACCCCCAGCCCCCCCCCCCCCCCCGCTTCCCCGACTCCACCAGCCAACCCCCCATCGTCTGAATCCCCACGGGGCGCCGACAGCAGCCATACCATGCGGGTCTGAGCTCTGACGTAAGCACTTTTCTACTGTATTGCATCCACCCCGGGAGTGGGGCCCTTTCCCTCCCCCACGGAGCCATCCTCGCCTTCTCATTCCCGCATTGCTTCTCTCCCACCCCCATGCCCTTGCTGCTCTTAGCCTGCCGTCCATCTGCTTGAGCCCACCGGCGTCCCCATGCAGTGCTGGGCTAGAGCCGGCTTGCGGGCCACGTCGGGGGTGCTGCAGTCCCAGCGGGCTTTGCTTCTCCAGAAGCAGACAGGGAACAGAGCTGAGGCCGCCCCTGCCCGCTGTCAGGGGAGGGACTTCCTAAAACCCCACCCTGTACCTCCCGTTGGCCAACAAGACTTCCATCTGTTGAGATTCACAGCAGTCCTGCCTCAGAAGCCCCCAGAAGCTGGTTCTCCCAGATCTCGTTGTAAATTAAAATAACGCTGGAGAACTGTAGTCAAAGGCCGGGTCCCTTCCTCCCCCAGCACACAGTGGCTCAGTGTCAGGCTCATGGGAAAGAACATGGCCTTCCATCCTTTTGTTCCCTCTCTCAGGGGTGAGGGAGGGGCGGCTTTCCACAGGGTTTGTATAGGAAGAGACCCCTCTCTCCGGGGAAGCTTGGCTGGAGCCGTTGCTCCTGTGAGCAGCACTGTTCTCACCCCATTTCTCTGTTCTTTAGTGCAAGCCCTGGCCGAGGCCAACGCTGTGAAGCTCCACAGAGCCACGTTCTGAAGCCCTCTTCTGCCCACCTGAGGTTCTGGTTCCCACTCTGGCCCCCTCCCCCTGTGCTCCCTTGGGAATGCCGCAGGGAGCCGGGCTGGGGGCCAGCGGTTGCTGCGTAGAGGAGCACGGATCCCTCAGTGTCCACACACCCACCACACCCGGCCTGGAGCCCTCACTACTCAGACGGTTGTCCTGGGCTAGGGCCTGAGATGGCGGGTAGGGAGCAACGTCCTCTCTAGTACCCAAGTCACAAGGAGCCTGGGTTTGGCTCTGGCTGGGCCTGTGGTGGCCCCACTGGAACATTCCCTGATGGAGAAGATGCCGTGGTGAGGAACACGCCCTGGGCTATCTTAGGTTGGAACTAGAGGTGAAGAGAAGATGAACACTCGGCCTCTTCTGGCCCTTCTTGACACCGAGGACAGCACCTGCCTTCATCCCCTTCCCTTATCAACCCCACCCCACTACCCTAGCTCTACCCAGGGCTTTGACACATCTCTGCTATGGGTGCTCCTTTGGGGTCCAGTGGAGACTGACCACCCTGATTGAGCCAAAGACAAGAGGACGAGAGAGGGGAGAGGCTCCTCAGCTCCCAGGGGGCAGTGCTGGCTGTGCATAGAGAGCAGCAGGTCTGTGCAGTGTCCGAGGGGAGGTTGCGAAGGGTAGCAGAGAGAAAGGGAGAGATCCAAGGAAAGCAGGAAGCAAAGGAAGTAGCGGGACTTATTTGCAAGCAAGAGGAAGAGAGAGACGGGAAGGGACTATGGGATTGGTTTCTCCTGGGTGGAGCCTTAGCTTAGTGCCAAGTCCAGTGCCAGGCTGTCAGCTCTGTGCCTCTTACCTCGCCCCCTGCATCAGCGGGGCCCCAGGAGGCCCTGCCAGCAAGCACACAGTAGCCTTCACCTGAGGCGCTTGGTGTGGGGATGGGGTCAGGGGTGAAGAAGTTGGGTAGGACAGCCTGGGAGAAAGGTGGGTCTTTGTAGGTCTGGGCCTGGTGTCTGCCCCCGCCTCCTGTGGTCAAGGGCAGAGAGAAGGACCTGTTTTATGTAGGGTGTGGTCAGCCTTGGGCCTTTCCTAACCATTTTTGTGATATTTCCTTGGCCCCCATCCTCCTCAGTGTGCTGTGGGCCAGCTGAGAGTGTGCCCCAGGGAGAGGGAATGTGGCCTTAATCTGCGAGGCCAGATTCCAGGACCTGACCCTGCATGCCAGGCCTCCCAGCTGAGGACCAGTGAGGCTGCTGGAGGACTCCCTTCTAGCTTGGCGCTCTCACAATCCACCTACCCAGGGAGGCCGATGGAGGAGACACAGAAGCAAAACTCATTCTTCCTCTGCTCCACCCACCTTGAGATGAATGTAGCCAGAGAGGATGGCGGAGAGAGAGACAAGCTGAAAAAAACCTTGGCTCCCAGGCCTTCTCTTTGCCAGAGCAACTGCCTGGAGATTTCAGCCTTACCTCCTGCAGCCCCTAGAACAACTGCTGTATCTTCCACCAGTTCTTCTCCACTCCGTCATGGCTGGGACGGTTACGGGTTCATATGCAAGTAAAGATGACAGTTCATTCAACAAATATTTCTGAAGCACCTTTTATGTACCAGGCACTGTTCTGGGTGCTTAGGATAGTCTCATGCTTCCAAGGGGTTACGGTCTGGGGCTTCCACTTATCGTCACTTCTAGCAGGTCTTTTGAACAGGACCCTTGGCTACATTTCCCATCTTTAGCACAGCAAGTCCCTCAAACCTGTCCTTTCTCCCCCATAGACTTGCAGGTAGGATTGGCTCCCAAGTAACCCTCTCCTCTCTTTCCCCACACCTGTCTCCATCCACAGGAAATGAATGTTTCAGGGCCTTCCAAGCCTTCCCCTTTCTTTGTCTGTCTCTCCTTTTTTACATGATACTTTTAGAAATATATGTAAAATGTCTGCTCCTGCCACCTCCCATCTCCTCTTTCATAAAGCTGGCTCTTTATGTTGCTTCACATGCCTTAATATATGTTGTATGGAGATTACACAGATTGTAGATGTGTGTGTAATACGTAAATGTGTTTGGATGTCTGATTTGTTCCTAGAACTCCTGCCCAGGCCTGCTTTCTCTCCTTTACTTTCCAACCATTCCTAGCATGTTGCAGCCATACTCCATGCCTTTTGATCCAAAGAAGGGGAGAGGAAAGACTTATTTTAAGACAGATGTATTTTACGCTTTTGTTATAAAAGCAAGTCTATTTTCAAAATGTACAATGTCTGAATGGAATTGGCAAATGACATGAGGAGACTGGAGTGGCTGCCTCTAGGTCCAGCTGTGTGCCCTTCCCTCTGCACCGGCAGCTTCCTTCCTCCCGTTCTGTGTCTGCAAAGGGCTGGTTCCCAGAGCTTACCTGGAGAGCATCTTGCCAGGGCAGGACATTCTCTTGGAAGTCCCGGTCTAAGGATTTTATAACACTGTCAACCCTTGATGACCCTCTAGAGTCATGAGATGTTAATCCTTTTGAAGGAAATGTTTACAGTTGTGTGCACAAAAGTACACCCATGCTGTCACCCCCCCCAAGATGTGCTCCTGCACCCCCTCCCCTCATCACCCTGATGGACAGGGCGGACAGTTTAATGGCAGCCTATGCTAAACAGCACCAAGAGTTCTACTCCTTCATGGACCCAGGATGTGGTGCAAAGGCCAATAGAAATGGTTTGGGATCGTGGATCCTTAAGTGCAAATGTGTTCGAATTCCAGGACTTCTCACGCTCCTTTCCACTTGATTCTCTCTTGTCTGGGTCACACCTATGGCATCCGTCCTGCTCTGTGACCTTTCCTCTGGGGGCTGTTGTTATAGGGATGACCTTGGTCTGGCATCCAGACTGCAAAGTCAGCTTCTGGGCTAAGGAGGGTCCCATGGACAGTGTAGCATCTCAGCCTTGCCCAAGAAACCCCCAGGACTTTCCTCTGGCAGGCTGCCTCCCGCTGGGGTGCTGAAGTAAACCAGCTCAGCCTTCCAGACTGCTCGTCAATTGTGACGTGGGCAAGGGGCTTTTGCCTTGTGAGGATTTGGGCAGATTGGAAGTCTTTTGTCCAGATCTGGAGTCAGAGGTTTCAGAATCTTGCCCAGAGCTCCTAGCCAGCATTTGAAGGCTGATCTCCCAACTTTGGCGTTTACTGGTACCCTATTCCCAGCCTAGAGCATCTTACTATGAATGAATGGGGCCCAGATGGAGGCCCAGGGCTAAGTAATCCACCTGGGGACAGCTGTGGGTACTAATCTAGGGCCTTCCCAATTAGCACATTACCCCCCTGACCAATAACCAAGAGGCTGTAATCAAATATTGCTGCTGTCACTTTAAAGATTCTCTGAGGTCGGAGCTGAGCACGCTTGCTGTCCTGCCTGGGGGAGAGGCGTGTTCCCGGGCAGGGTTGCCTGTGGCTCAGTGGGGTCGGCTCCCCGTTAGGTCCCCACCAGGCAGCTCTTAAAACTAAGGGAAAATATGAAATATACATATATATATATATATATATATATACACACACACATATCTATTTATGCACATATTGGGGCCAACTTGATTTGCTAGTATTAGACAATAAACCATACAAGGAAATGTATGATTTCAGTGTCTTTATTTAGTATAAAAGTGACCTTAGAAGAAGAGTTAAGTTAGGTAAACAGAGGGCCTCTGTGTCAGGGGACCATGCAGCTGCAGCAGCCCCTTGGCATCCTTCTTGCCCACGAGCCTCCCGGGGGGGCGTCGTACCTGACAGGTGAGAGTGCACAGCCCCTCTCGGCAGCATCCTTTCCAGGTCTAGGAACTGAAGAATCCCAGTGAGCTCTGCGTTTGTATCTTGCAAGTTTGTATAAACCCAATACAGGAAATAAAATGAATGGTTTGTACAAGTGGTGTTTCCCTTGCTCTGTGTCCGACTGTCTGTGGCTCGCCTCGGGCTTGGCAGAGAAATGGAATTCCTGGGGCAGGGCCTTCCTGACTCAGAGCAGAGCCGGGTTCCTGGCCTGTGTGCCACCCTCCCTGCATGCCTCGGGCCACTCCGCTCACTCCCTCCCAGGTAGGAGTCCCAGCGTTCTCAGAAGAGCTCCTCCCCGTGGGCCGGGGATGATGGCGTGCTGCCGACACCACAGCTGCCTTTTTGGCCCAGGTCACCCCTGACCAAGGCTCATCAAGGCCCCATGTGATGGAAGCAACGGATGTTTCAGGCCCTGCAACCTTCCCCTTGATTTGTCCCTGCGGCTGAGGGTCGGAAGGTAGGGAAGAACAGTAATTCCCAGCCTTTCCCGGTTGCCGCACGAAGCCCTGCATTTCTGCTTTAGGGTACAAGAACCTGCACGACTGGGGGCAGAGGGGGTTGCATCAGTGAAGCCACCCAAGTTCTTCTCAGCCAGCCTCAATGCCTTGGGTTTATTTCTCTTGGCAGGTACTCAGAGGTTATCAGTTATTGACGCTCAGTGTGAAGGACTTTACCAGAGCTTCTCAATCTGAAGTCTTTCTGTGAAGAAGAATAGTCAAGAAGCCCTGTAAATTCTGCGGGGTGGGGAGTAGAGAGGGAAAGCGCGGCAGGATAGTGGCAGGCCTCAGCTGGGCTTCTGTAGGATGTCTGGGGACAGATGGAGGCATTAACGGTTCAAGGAAGAGAAGAAATCTGAGAAAGAGGCAATGGAATGGCATGCTGCTTCTAATTCCTGATCTGCCTCTGTCCGGCTCTAATGGTGATTCTGAGTTCTGGACCCCTGTCCCAAGGTCACCCCCTTCACTGGCTCCACAGCCTTCGCTGGGAGATGTCACCAGAGCCCCAGCCCTTCAGCCCTCTGAGGTGTCCTTCCCCTGCCCGCGTCTATTCCTCCAGCCCCGGGGACTAATGCGCCGCCCCAGCGCTTCCCCACGGTGGCCAGGTCATAGGCGGCCACAGACCGAGGCCCAGCCCCAGTCCTCTGGCCTGCGTCCTCCTCCCTGGGGTGGCCCCCACCAAGAGGCTCCTCTCCAGAGAGGTGGGCTGTGGACGAGTCTCCCTGGGCCCAACTCCAGAGCCCGGTGCTGCCATCAGAGAGCTGAGCCAGGAGGGCCCAGTTCCAGCAGAGTTCACAGGGGGCTCCCCGGCTGGGGGAGGCATTCCTAGCTGCTCTAGGTGTACAAGGCCTGCAGGAACCGTTTAGAACCACATTTAAGATGAGAGCAGGTCTTTCATATCACAGCATTTAATAGTATCCTAATAACAGTAATAGTAATAACAATAGTAGTTATCAGAACTGTCCTAGAATAGTAATAACGAGGGCTCGTTAGTTAAGCGTTTACTCCGTGCCGAGTACTCGGTTCTATGCACGTCACGTGTGCTTACTCACCACTGCTCGATGTCTCTCTATGTGATAGATGGTGTTATTACCCAAGGCACTGAGGCACAGAAAGAGTAAATAAATGCGTGAGGTCTCAGCGGCTAGGATGAAGCCCAGGGCCCTGACAAGCACTTAACCCCCCAGCGGCTTCCAGGGGCGAGACCACCCCGGGGGGGCTTTGGAAATTTGCGAGGGAGGCTGGGTTAGCTCAGTGATGAGGGGGCAACACTCTTTCTGGTCTTTAGTGGCTACAATGCACAGGGCAGGTTTCCAAAACAAAGAATTGTCCTCTATCCTGCACGACTTTAAAATGTATAGCTGGACTAAACCCTCTAACAGCATGTCAGTCACACTGCAATTCATAATAGTACTAAAAAGTTTTTATAAGCTTTTTTTAATGTTTCATGAGTAACTCAGTAAGTTAGGAGATGGTTATTACGGAGAAGAAACTTAAATGGAATAAAGACAATGTCTCAGAGTTGTTGAATAATCTACTCCAGGCGTTGTCTACATGGTGGATTATACCATTTCAACTACCGCGTGTTTGGTTGGAAGCGGCCCCACTGCGGTAGGTCTCGGGGATGGGCAGAGGGACTGCAGGTGTTCGCCTGACGAGGCCCCGGAGCCCCAGGCGCCAGCGAAGTGAAGGCACTGGAAGAGCTGGCTCTCTGCGCCTCCTCAACTGCCTCCAGAAACGGCCCCACCTTGTCGCAGCCTCTCCCTTTTCCAGGGCTGCAGCCCAAGGATGAACGTGATGCTGTAGCGGTTCCGTGTGGGAATGTCTGGGTGTTGCCTGTTGCCTTTCTATCGTCCTCCAGCACTGTCTCGGGGTCCACACACAATGGCCCTAAACCGCTGGATCACCATCGCTCTCTGCAGCCCACCCTCTATTCCCCAGTGCCTGTTAGCCCGTTGTACGATCCCCAAGGCCTCTGAAGACCCATCCCACAGACTGAATTTTACCTCAACACACGGTGGCGTCAAGACAGAGACATCTGGGTCTGCGACACATGCTCCCCCGACGGAGCAAGTATTAACCCTGGGAGCTACTTCTGCAATGGCACCCCTGCACCCAAAGGCGCGTGCTGCCGGCTCCCCTGCCACCGCTAACTTGCCTTGCCTGTCATCCCTAATTCAACTGAGGTCGTTTCTCTCCTTCTCTTTCTATATGCAAGTACTTCTAATCTGTTATTACTTACCTAACATTAGTTTTTATCCTAGTGTTTACTCCCTACTGCTCTTTCAGTTTTGGTGGGGGTTGGGGGTGGGTATCTTGTGATTGTTTCTTTCTTTGTTTTGTATATAATGGCTCTGATTTTCTATTTCTCTTAAATTCAAATGTATTTGTTATAAGTAAGTGCTAGCAACCTGCCTATTTCATCTATGTCTTCTCGGATGCTCTTGTCTGAGCATTTATGTATTGAGAGACATCGTGTTTTATTATAAATTACTCTTTTTTTCCTTCTTTATTGTAATGAGCTTTATTTGCCTTTTTCCGAATGATGTGTGTAGATTGGCCATAGCGTCTGTGAACTGCATTTCTGGGAAGAGGGGACATTACAAAAGGGACACTGGCTCTAATGGGGCTGAGAACCACAGGTCCACAGCGGGGGAACGGGTGTGAGGAGCTCTCCACGCCTCGTTGTTCAGGCCCCCAGAGGGAGAAAGGATGCCCCACGCCTCCGTGGCTACTGCGTGCACCAGGGCCAGGCTTCCTGAGTCGTGCAGCCCTCCCCGAAGTCTGAGTCCACCTTTCAGCTCAACCTTTCTTTTCGCAGCGAAGCTGACGTCGCTTGTGTCCAGTCCCCTGGGGCTCCCGCTGGATTTCAGGCATCTGGCTCTCCCAGGGGCCTGTTAGCAACAGGTTTTCTCAGTCGCTTGTCACCCCCTAGCGTCCAGCAGGGATACGAGCACAAAGCAAGCCAACTTCACTTACAGGGTGAATTTAGTACTTTTCCAGAGAAACAGAGGCCAACTCTTCTCGCACCCCCTACCAAACCGAGTCAGGAGCCCACATTCCCTGCCTGCCTGTTCCTCCACGCACAGCCCGGTTTGCAGAGAGGACGGAAACAGCTGAACTCAGCCTCAGGGCATGGGAGGGTCAGGTGGGTGGAGTGGGAGGGGCAGTGTCCTCTGAGATGGACCGGGCCAGGGGCGCCTGCGACTTTAAGCAGCCGTTCATGTTGGGGGTTAATGATTCACCAGAGGCTCATTTCACAACTTACCAAGGGTCAGCTTCCCTTGACACGTGTGAGCTCGGTCCTCTCTGCTCCTCACCTTGTGCCAGCTCCCACCCAGAAGGCCCCCCAGGCAGCCTACGGCATGATCTCCATCACTGAATGGCAGAGTGAGTGCACAGCTGGTGCTGTCGAGGGGACGGGGCTGGAATGGGGTATCCAGGGTGGGGCGGGGCTGAGATGCCCCCCTCAGCCAAGATCTCTCTCTGGGGAACCGACGAGGTGACCTCTGGAGCCAATATGTGGGAGCTGCTGTGTTGGCATCCTTGAGGCAGCGGGGCCAGGGCCGGGGGTGGCTCACCTGCCTTCCGGTGGGTGGGGAGTTGCTCAGGGCCCCCCCGGGGGGCCAGAGGCCAGTGCCTGGGGGAGCTGGCAAGTTCACCACTCAGGCTGGTCCCTTTCCCATTCAGGATCTTGGACCTGGGATGCTGCAAAGGTAGACTCAGAAGGCCTCTGCCCACTCCGACATCCTTCCTCCTCACAAGTCTCAGGGTGTCAGGTGGCCCTGGCTCCCTTCTTATCAGAAACTAAGCTCCACTCCCCTCCCTGAACCACCATATCCCCACTCCTGAACTTCCTGCCCCTGCCTTTGGGGGAACGACAGAGAGCTCGTCCACGGGTCTGGGAGGGTGGGGACCGTGGCTCTGTGAGCTTCACTTGTGTGAGTTCCTTAAAGCTCCCAGCCCCAGTGTCTCGTCTGTAAACTGGAGAGAATATTCATCCATTCACGGAGCAAATTCGTCTCCTCTCTGTGCCAAGCACTGTGTTGGGCAGAGTAGACTGCAGTATTCCCTGCTTACGTTCCAGGTCACCGACAGGCAAAGAGCCAGAATGTGGAAGGTCAGATGGCGATGGGTCCTCTGGACAAAAACACAAGATAAGGTGGCTAGGGAGTGCTCACAGAGTGGGGAGGAAGCCTGCACTGGGAAGGGGCCTTGAAACAGAGACCTCCAGGAAGAGAGCAAGAAAGCCGTGCAGCTGTCTGGAGGGGAAAATGCTCGAGGAGGCGAGGACAGCCAGGGAAAAGGCCCAGAGACATTAGAACACAAGGCGTGTCTGAAGAACTAAGAGGCTGGTATGGCTGGAGCCAAGTGAGTAGGAAGGAGTAGTAGGAGTTTACTCAGAGAGCCAAGGTGGAGGTAGACTCTTCGAGGACGCTGGTACTATCTCCATAAGCTGGGAAACCAAGGAAGGGTTTTTGGGAGAGGCGGAACAAGATCCGTGTACGTTTTCAAGAGATTTACTCCGGATGCCGACTTGTGAATGGATTGTGGAGGGATGAGGGAAGCAAGGGGAAACAAGTTCTGAGGTGAGGTGGTGCAGGAGGGCTGTCTGAGGTGAGACGGGGCAGCAGAGCTGTCTGAGGTGAGACGGCGCAGGAGGGCATCTGAGGTGAGATGGGCAGGTGATGGTCTGTGGTGGGACGAGGCAGCAGAGCTGTCTGAGGTGAGACGGCGCAGGAGGGGTCTGAGGTGAGACAGTGCAGGAGACAGTCTGAGGTGAGACGGTGTGGGAGAGCTGTCTGAGGTGAGACGGGGCAGGAGACAGTCTGAGGTGAGATGGTGCAGGAGAGCTGTCTGAGGTGAGACGGTGTGGGAGAGCTGTCTGAGGTGAGACGGGGTGGGAGAGCTGTCTGAGGTGAGACGGGGTGGGAGAGCAGGGCGGTAGTGCTGTCCTGGTGGGAAGAGGTCAATGCTGGTTCTTCCTGAGGAAATTGCTGGAAGGAATGCTGATGCACTGCATTGGGGTGTGGTGGCCGGAAGTCAGGAATGCCTGCAGTACTTCTCCTGAGCAATTACAAGTCTGAGTAGGGGGAAGCAGGGGTTGGCTGCTAGACGTGTTGAGTTTGATGTGCCAGTAGACATCCAGGAGAGATCTTAAGTGAAGTCAGGTCTATGAGTCTGGGACACACGGAGAAATCTGAGACTTATCAGCATCTTGATGGTATTTAGAACCATGAGAGCTGGTGACATGCCTGGGGCACAGTTCTCAGCCTCCCCACTACTGACATTTTGGAGCAGGGTACTTCTTTGTTGTGGAGGCTGTCCTGTGCTTTATAGGCTTTTAGCAGCATCCCTGGCCTCTACTCACTGGATGCCAGTAGCATACTACCACTCCTAGTTATGACAACCAGAAATGTCTCCAGACATTACCAAATGTCCCCTGGAGAACAAAATCGCCCCCTCCTCTCCCTCCCCCACCCCAAGTTGAGAACCACTGATCTAAGAAATAAAAATAGAGAGAGAAGAGGGCTGAGCCTGAGCCCAATAGCAAGCCAACATTTTATTAAGTCAAAATGTGATAAGTCCTATGAGAGAGAGAAATGAGGGAACCAGATTAGGTCAGGGAAGGGAGAGTGGATCAGTGTTCCCTGAGGAACTGACATTTACATTGAGATTTGAAGGATGATTATGCAGTAAAGCAGATAACAAGTGGGAGGAAACCACATATTCAAAGGCCCTGAGGCAGAAAGGTTCATCAGGGAAACAATAATGTGGTTGGAGTACGGCAGGCAAGGGGGATAGTGGCAGGAGATGAAGTTGGACCAGCAGGCCTGGGCCCCAACCTGCAGGGCCTGTAAGCCAAGGTGTGGATGGGAGGACGCTGTTTCATTCTAAGCCCAGTGGGAAGCCATGAAGGATTCTATGCAGTGCACGAACATTATTGGATTGAATGTTTTCCAAGATCCCTGACTGCTGTGTGGAGAAGGGATAAGAGGGTGGCAGGAATGAAGCGGGAGACTACCTGGGGTTAGCTGAGGGAGTCAGGAAAGAGGGGATGGAGGCTTGGCATTAAGCGGTAAGAGGGAAGCAAAATGGACTCCCTTCAAGATGCATGTGGGGAGAAGCAGCAGTAAGACTTAGCTGCAGATTGAACGGGGAGCGGGCAGGGCCAGTGAGGAGGCTCAGCGCCGGCTCTCGGGCTGGGTGGCAGCGGCATTTTTATTCGTTTGGGGGAAACCAAGGGAGGTGTGAGTTTAAGGAAGGAAGACCAGGAGCCCGGTTTGGACCTGTTGAGTTCACAATGCCGCGGAGAGAGAAAACCAAGCAGATACGCTAAGCAGCCAGCTAGATGTGAGTTTGGAAGCTCAAAGAGAGGCATGGCAGAAAGACAATCATGGATGTTGTCAGCACACCAGTGATACACAAACACGTGGGGTACGAGTGGAGGTAGAATGAGAAGAGAAGCGAGCTGCAGCCGAAGCCCTGAGCGACTCAAATCGCAAGAGGAAAAAAGAGAAGTAGGAGCTGGCAAAAGAGACGGGGAAGGGTGGTGAGAGCAGCAGGGGGAAATCAACCGCACGGAATCGTGCAAGCCCAGAGAGGACACTTCAGGAAGGGAGTGGCCAGCTGCTGACGGACGAGGACTGGTGCCTGTCCATTGGATTTGGGAACGTGGACATCACAGGTGGCCAAAGCAGGAGCAGTTTTGTGGAGGGGTGTGGGAGGCGGAAGTGGACTGGGCAGGGTTGGTTAAAGGCAGTTTTTCTAGAGCCAGACTTCAACCCCTTGTTCTGCCAGCTGCTGGCTGTGTACCCCTGGCGGAGTTTCAGTTCTGCTTGTGAAATGGGGCTAACGGAATACGTATCTCACAGGCAGCTATGAAAAGTAGATGAGTTAGTGCTTGAAGTGCTGGACTGTGCCTGGTACCGTGTGTTCATCAGTGCTGGCGGTTATTACTAGTCATCACTATTGTTAGCTTTGAAAACCGAAGGAAAGCTCTTTCTCTTTCCATTCCCTCCTTCTTCTTCCTGAACTTTAGTCCTAAAACCATCAGGTGGAGAGGGGGGAGCCCAGAGCTGGTGTCAGAGCCCCAGCTGATGGAAAGGTATTCACTCCGGGCTGGCCTGGTGCCAGGGCAGGTGAAGCATCCTGGGCGTCAGGGTTGGGGTGGAGAGTGCCTTCACAGTATGGAAACCGTGGGTCACGTAATAGAGGCAGTGAGAAGAAAACAGCACCACGATTGTTGATATGTCTGCGTGTCCTGCATCTAGTCACGAGGAGACATGGGACAAACCAAAGAGGGGACAGCTGCAAAGTAACCGGCCCGAACCTTCAAAAGTGTCCAGGTCAAGGAGAAACGGAGGAGCTGTTCCAGACATGAGACTAGAGATGTGGCAACCAAATGCCACATGGGATTCAGAACTGGACCATTTTGCTGTAAATGATATTCCTGGGACCCCCCCTGAACCCCGCCCGGGGGCTGAGGGTTAGACGCAGGAATGGATCAACACTAATCTCCAGACTTAGAGGGCTGTGTCCTGGCTGTGCAGCAGAGCACAGGAAACCACGCCGCAGTATTCAGGGTGACGAGTGCCCGGTGGCAACTCAAACGGTTCAGGAGAAATTCTTTGTATTGGACTTGCCACTTTTCTGTGCAAAATTAAAGAGAGTGAGAGAGAAGTGAGTGGTGTTCGGAGGCTCCCTGCACAGCGCTGGCCGAGGGCCCCGCCCGCTCCAGGTGACACTGCTTCCCCCTCTGATGGCGCCAGGCCTGGCCCCTGCCTTCAGTCCCTGCAGTGGGCTGCGGGCCACGGCGCCTCTGGGCAGCCACTCCGGAGCTGCTGGGCACTGAGGTCACGAGGCTTGGGCCGCCGGCCACCCCTGGCGGGCTTGGCACTGCTGTCCTGCCCTTCCTCTCGGCCATGCCCGCTGCCCAAAGGGAACTTCAGGGGCAGCCCTGCTGGTCACTTGACTGAATCGCCGAGGAGGGTCTGAGGCTTGTGAGTGAGAAACACAGTTTCTGACCCTTTTCTATGAGGTTTTGTGTCCACGGTGCAGTTTCTCCGCTGAATGCTGGAAGCACAGTGTGTGACCCGTCCCAGAAAAATTCTAGAACTGCACCAGCCCTTCGAGAAGAGCGTGGAACAAGTGGAAAAGTAGTAAACACACCAACCAGCAAATCATTGTTGCAGAAGAAAGTATAATATAGAACAGAAGACATAAGTGTGCATTTGAGAAACTTATGCTGTTTCTACAAAATGAGTAGAGGCTGTTCCTAAGTGTTTGCAGGGTGGACATATGGATATTTAACAGGATCAACCCAATAAAATGCTCACGTTGTGTTTCCACATAAAAACATCTGCTGAGGAAGACAGGGGGGCAGGGCATATCATCAGAACTGAGATCAATGACATATTTTTATGGCAGGTGTAAGCTAATAACAGATATTTTTATTTTTTTAATTCAATCTATTTAAACTAAGAAAAAAGTTCACCCATTGTTTCATTTTCTTTCAGTTGTAAATATAACTTAGCCAATAAGTCGTCTCAATAATTTTGTTTTTATTTTGTTTTGTTTTTACAGTTCTGCCTCTTAACAACCAAACTTTTAACAACTTTTTACAACTATCTATAAAAGCATGGCAATAATACCAATTTCATAGAGATTGTGAGGATCAACTCTAAAGTGTTAACAAGTCCAGTAAGATTTTTCTTTTTAAAAATTGCCTATATGTTTTCTTTAAGAACATTAAGCCAACTTCAATTTTTAATAAAGTTTTCCATGTTGCAGTTTAAAAAGATACTCCTGCCATGTTCCTATCTTCCATAAAATTTACAATAAAAAGAAAATAAGGCATTCCAGCTATACTAAATAAACAAAGCAAGTTGCAAAACTGTATGTACAATATAAAGTTGAAGTCATACAACCCCATAGTAATTTTCTAAAAGGAAGCAACAAAATTCCATTTATAACAGCATCGAGGGCCGACCCTGTGACCTAGTGGCGTGCTCTGCTTCGGTGGCCCTGGTTCCATTCCTGGGCTCAGACCTACACCACTCATCAATGGCCATGTTGTGGCAGTGACCCACATACAAAATAGAGGAAGACTGGCACAGATGTTAGCTCAGGGTGAATCTTCCTCAGCAAAAAATAAATAAATAAATAAAAATAATTTTTGAAATATATAACAGCATCAAAACAAATAAAATACTTAGGAATAAACTTAACTAAGGAGGCAAAATATTTGTACACTGAAAACCACAAAATATTGCTGAAAGAAACTTTAAAAGACACAAATAAATAGAAAGATCCTGTGTTTATGGATTGGAAGACTTAAGATTGTTATGATGTCACTACTATCCAAAGAAATCTACAGATTCAATGCAATCTCTATCAAAATCCCAATGGCATTTCTTTGCATAAATATAAAAACCCATCCTACAATTCATATAGAATCTCAAGAGATCTCAAATAGCTAAAGCAATCTTGAAAAAGAACAACAAAGTTGGAGGTTTCATACTTCCTGACTTCAAAATTTATTACAAATCTCCAGTAATCAAAACAGTGTGGGACTGGTATAAAGACAGACACAGAGACCAATGGACTAGAGCAGAGAGCCCAGAGACACACCTGGCCTTGACGGCCACAGGATTTTCAACAAGGGAGCCAAGACCATTCAATGGTGAAAGGACGGTCTTTTCAACAGATGACATTGGGAAAACTGGACGTCCACAGGCAAAAGAATGAAACTGGACCCTTACCTTATGTCACAAGGTTTATATATATACACCTAATTATCTGAAAGTTCATTTTAGATCAAAGTAAGAGGTAAAACTATAACTCTTAGAAGAAAACATAGGAGAAAATCTTCCTGACACTCAATTTGACGATGCTTTTCCAGATACAAGACCAAAAGCACAGGCAACTAAGGAAAAAATAGGTAAATTGAACTATCAAAATTAAAAACTTTTATGCACTAAAGGACACATCAACAGAGCAAAAAGGCAACCTATGGAATGGGAGAAAATATTTGCAAGTCATACATCTGATAAGGAGTTAATATCCAGAATATGTAAAGAACTCCTCCAATTCAACAACAAAAAATCCAAACAACCTGTTTAAAAAATAGGCAAGGGACTTGAATAGACCCTTCTTCAGAGAAGATTTATAAATAACCAACAAGCACATGAAAAGATGCTCAACATCCCTAATCCTTAGGGAAATGCAAATCAAAACCACAATGAGGTACCACCTCATACCTATTAGGATGGATGCTATCAAAAACAAAACAAAACAAAAAACAGAAAATAACAAGTGTGGGTGAGGATGTGGAGAAACTGGAACCCTTGTGCACATGTAAAATGGTGCAGCTACAATGGAAAACTGTATGGTGGTTCCTCAAAAAGGCAAAAATAGAACTACCATCTGATCCAGCACTTCCACTTCTGGGTATTTGTCCAAAAGAAGTGAAGGCAGGGTCTTGAAGAGCTATTTGCATGCCCGTGTTCACAGCAGCATCGTTCACACTAGTCACGAGGCAGAAGCAACCCACATGGCCATGGATGATGAATAGATAAACAAAATGTGGTCTTTACACACACTGGAATATTACTGAGCCTGATAAAGGAAGGAAATCCTGTCACACACTACAACATGGATGAATCTTGAGGACATGGTGCTAAGTGAAATAAGCCAATCACAAAAAGACAGATAACTGTATGATCCCGCTTATATGAGGTGCCTAGAGCAGTCAGAACCACAGAAACAGAAAGAAGAATGGTGGGGGCCAGGGGCTGGGCGAGGAGAGAAGGAGGGTTAGTGTTTAATGGGGACAGAGTTCCAGTTTTGTAAGATGAAAAGAGCTCTGGAGATGAATGATGATGACAGTTGTACGACAGTGTGCCTGTACTTAATGCCACTGAACTGCACACTTAAAAATGGTTAAGATGGGGGCCAGCCCCTGACTGAGTGGTTAAATCCGCATGCTCCGCTTCTGTGGCCCAGGGTTTCACCGGTTTTGGACATGGCACCACTCATCAAGCCATGAGGCGGCGTCCCACATGCCACAACTAGAAGGACCCACAACTAAAAATACACAACTGAGTACCAGGGGGCTTTGGAGAGAAAAAGGAAAAATAAAATCTTTAAAATTAAAAATTCAATCAATTCCATTTAAAAATGAAGCAACACAATGAACTGTCATTTGTTGACTATCAGAGTGGCAAAAATAAGCAAAATTAACAATTCTGCCTGATGGAGAGGGTTTAAGAGAAAAGGGACTTCAGGGCCAGGCCCCACGGCCCAGTGGCTAAGTTTGGTGCACTCCAATTCGGTGGCCCAAGTTTGGTTCCCAGGCGTGGACCTGCATCTCTTGTCTGTCAGTGGCCGTGCTGTGGCAGCATGTCACATAGAAAAAGAGGAAGATTGGCAATGGATGTTAGCTCAGGCAAATCTTCCTCAGCAAAAAAGAAAAGAAAAGGAAAGAAACTTCATATCCTGTTATTGTTACAACTTTTCTTCACTGGATCTGAAAAGCATGTCAAATTGTCAAAAATGTAGCCCTTGACCAAACCAGAGAGCCTTAATATCTTGCACTTCTCTGCTGTGCTCACTGGCTCTGAGCAAACTCCTGTAGCTTCCCAGAAGGCCCTGAGGCACAAAGCCAGAAGGCAGGGACAGACTGGGAGGGACTCTGGCAGTGTGGGTCCACCTTGCGCAGGCCTGCCCAGCACTGAGGCTGAAGTCAGGAGGCTCGGGGGCATAGGGCAGTGCAGCCAAGGTGGCTGCTGCAGGAGCAGGGAGGAGAATGGAGCCGGTGTAGGCTAGGGTGTGGACTCCCAGGTGGAAAGATGAGCACATTCCTGGTTGACGACTTCTATTTTTCCAATCAAGTGTGAGAGGTCATCACCCGGAAGCTGGGGACGGGCAGTGTAGAGGAGCAATGAGACGGTGTGAAGCGTTGTTCAGGAGGACAAGCCTCTTGGGAAGTAGAGCAGGACAGCCGGGCGGTTCGGAGACTGTTTGGGGCTGGCCGCCATGAGTTCTCAGTGGTCTCCTCCTGCCCGGGTGTGGGTTGGGCATCAGCAGGTCCCAAGGGCAAGAGGACAGAAGAGAGTAGGCAGGCGGTTGTGTTATGCCAGGAACCAACCCTGAGAATGATCTGGATGGTGTAGCATTTGAAGACAGGAGGAAGCCGAAAATGGGAAGCAGTGAGGGTGGCACCAGCTGCCTCATGGGGTTGCTGTGAGGACAGAGCCATATGCAGAGAACAGATCACCAGTTCCCAGGTGCTAAACAGAGGTTCCTGCCCATCCTTCCTTTCCCTTCTCGTCCCCTTATCCCTGAGACCACGGAAGTGAGATTCCCGGATGGAAATAGAGCCACCCCAGCCCCCAGCCCCCAGCGGGCTCCTGTCCAGCAGCAATGGGGGAAAGTTCCAGCACCCCAACCTGCCCCCAAAGCCCTCCCCTGACGACCTCCTTGCCCATTGCAGAGATTGGTGTGGGCACCACTGGCTTCGGCGTCTTCTTCGTTCTCTTTGGAATACTCCTGTACTTTGATGCAGTGCTCCTGGCCTTCGGAAACGTGAGTGCCAGCCCTGTGTACCTCCCCCGCCAACCTACCTGAGGTCTCTCTTGCTGGGAGGGTCAGCCCCAGTTCATTCAGACTGTGCCCATCCAGGGGTCAGGCACCATCAAGTGTGGGCAGGCGAGCGTGGCTGGGATGGACAGCAAGGCCTGCTGGGCACAGAGAACCTGAGGACCCGGATTCTCATGCCAAGCTCTGGGTGAGGCCCTGGGGACACCGAGATGAATCCGACACTGTTCCTGCCATGGGAATCCTGCTGCCTAGGGACAGGGATGCCACACGGACATACACGACTGGGGAGGAAGTTGGGGCAGGGGTAAAGTCACAATAAGATGAACACATTTGGTGTGAAACAAGGTGCGTGGAGGAAAGAGCACACCCAGTGAGAGAAGGATGAAAATGCATTTGGAAAGGAGACGGGCATGGAGGCAGACAGAGCACTTCCAGCGGGGTGGAACATGTGGGAAGAAAGCCAGACCCAAACATCTGATGGGGTCCAGGCACTGTGAAGGGGTCGTTAGGAGTGGCAGGGACGCAGAGCAGGGGCCTGGGGTGTGACTTCACAGGCAGCGGAGTGCTGACGGCTCCGTGGGACGTTGGGTAAGGCCGCTTAACACGTTTAGGCACCATTTGTCGGACAGAGAGATGCTCATTGTCTGTCCCATCTTCCTTGGAGGTGTGGTGAGAAATGGAGTCCTACACGAAGAAGTGCTTGGGGTCCAAGAAACTGGGTCAGACTGAGTGAGAAGCTAGAGACATTCAAATTTCTCCTTGTCCATCCCCCTGCCTCTGGGCAGTCCCATTCCTAACAAGCCTGAACTACTCAAGGTTCTGGGATTTTGCCACGTTGCTGGCTTGCCCTCTCTGATGTCGTCCTTCCTTAGCAAGCCCTGCCCCACGCCTGACGGCGGAGCACCTGGCCCCTGACCCTGAGGGGCTGGTGTGTTGGCGCTCATGCTCCTCTCCCTGCCCCGCAGCTCCTGTTCCTGGTGGGCCTGTCCCTCATCATTGGCCTGAGGAAGATGCTCGCCTTCTTCTTCCAGAGGCACAAGCTCAAGGGGACCAGCTTCTTCCTGGGAGGTGTGGTCATTGTGCTCCTGCGCTGGCCCCTTCTGGGCATGTGCCTGGAAACCTACGGATTCTTTAACCTCTTCAAGTGAGTGCCAGTTCCCTCCCCGGGACAGGTCCACAGGGCCTCTGAGTAGCTAAGATCACTCCACCCGGTCTGGGCAACACCACCAGCAGGGTGTGCAGAGGCTGAATTTCATCCACAAGAGATGGGAGCTGATGAAGGACTGAGAATGGGAGGGGTGTCGGGCAGACACTTGGGAAGGCCCTCCTCCAGTAGGTGGAAGGGTAAATTGGAGGGATAAGCCCACCAATCAGCAAACACTGAGCACCTGCTGTGTGCCCAGCACTGTGCCTGTCACCAGGGAGGAGGCCAGAGCTGCTCTCCAGTCCAGCGATCTAGACAAGGAGGAGGGGCAGTGAGCCAGCATTTGCCAGGCCCCTAACATGCACCAAGTACGCTCATAATCATCATCTCATCTGTCATCTCCACAACCCACTGCAGGATTGTCCTCCGCTTCACAGATAGGAAACCAACGCTCAGAGAGTGCCCCCTGCCCGAGGCCTCACAAGTCGTGTGCAAAGGATATAGACTTGATCCAGGCGTCTCTAGCTCCTGGTCCCACACCCTTCAGCCTGGCCTGTGTCAGCCTGGGCCTAGTGAAAGGCGGAGTGGAACTTAGGAGGGATGTGTGGCCACATTCAGGGCCAGGGAGGTGTCCTAGAGGAAGCAGGACCTTGAGAGGTGGGGAGGGTCTCAGAGAAGACTGGAGGGTGCTCAAGGAGAAGAATGGCCTTCATGGAATATGGGGGAGGGAGGGAAGACCTGAGTGCCTTGGAGCCCTGTGGAGAGAAGGGGGGTGGGGTGAGGATGATGGAGGATGGAGAATCATGGCTATGGCCTCACGGGAAGGAGCTGGGAGCAGGAGCCACTGGGTTCTCACAAAGCCTCCACTTGCTCAGTGCAACCCTGAAAACACCTTGATTCGCCTGAATGACCTAGACCTTACAGACATCAGGGAGTGCAGCTTCCAGAAACTGAATTTTCTCACCATGCTCTGCCATCCGTTTATTCAACATTCAAATATGGCTTTACTCAAACAGTCATTTATTCAGTCAAATATATAAAAAGCATCTACTGTGTGCCAAATGCAGGGCTGGTATGGGGATATGGCATGAAACAAGGAGAAACTTCCTGAGGAAATTGCAATTGAATAGGAGACAAGCAAATTCTGACAATGGCTACCATTTATGGAGGGCTTCAAAGTGTAAGTGGGGCTACTGCAGGGTTAGTAGTTCAAACCAGAAGTAGACCTTGACAAAGATGCCTTGCAGCAGCATTGTAAGGGACAAAATATAATAGTAATAATAGAGTGACGTCAGCATCATGGCGGAGTGAGCTTTCCCGACACTCTCCCCTCCACCATACAATGAAAACGACATTCGTATTCCAATAGGGGACATCCACACAACACAAAAGACGTCTGAGAGACCCACACAGCCATTCAATGGAGGGCAGAGACACTGGAGACCCCTCAGAGGAGGTGGAATGGGGTAAGAGAGAACTTCACATTCTCCTCAAAAGACAGCAATCCAGGACCATGCACAGCCTCCAGGAGGGAAGGAACGAAGCAGGGGACGTTCGTCCACAGGAACATCAAAGATCCCTGAGGGCCCTCGCAGCCTAGGGGAAAGCCCCTACCAAGGTGAAAGCGCCCCCCTCCCCCAGAGCTGGCTCCAGTGCCCAGGACCTTGGCTGAAGGTGGAGAGCTCAGAATACGTGACTTTTGACCGCCACCCAGTGGCGATAGGTGGTAACTGTGACCAAATAGCACACAACATGCAAAAACAGAGCCACACCCTCTAGCAGTATTAAGCGTTATAGTAAATCTCCAGACCAGAGAGAAAATGACAAGAACCCAGAACTCAGTCCTGCGGACACAGAAATATGTAATCTAAATGACAATGAATTCAAAACAGCTATCATCAAAAAACTCAACAAGGTAAAAGAGAATGTAGAGAAACAATTCAATGAGTTCAGGGGCTGCTTCACAAAAGAGATTGAAACTATAAAGGAGAACCAATCAGAAATATTAGAGATGAAAAACACAATCGATGAGATAAAACAAAATACGGATTCTCTGACTGCTCAAGCAGGTATCATAGAGAAGTGAATCAGCATAATCGAGGATAGACATGTTGAAATGCTCTAGACGGAGGAGGAGAGAGCTAAGACTAAAAAGAAATGAAGAAAGTCTCTGAGAAACCTCCAGCTCAATGAGGAAATGCAACATAAGAATTATAGGTATTCAAGAGGGAGAAGAGAAGGAGAATGGAGCAGAAATCTTGTTCAAAGAAATAATAGCAGAGAACTTCCCAAACCTGGGGAAGAAGATGGAAATCCACGTGGAAGAAGCTGCCAGATCTCCTAAACATGTCAATATAAAAAGATCTACTGCAAGGCTTATAGTAGGGAAACTGTCAAGAGTGAATGACAAAAAATATATATATATATATATTAAGGGCAGCAAGGCAGAAGACAATAACCTCCAAAGGAACCCCCATCAAGCTCTCAGCAGATTTCTTTTCAGAAACCTTACAGGTTAGGAGAGACTGGAATGACTAGAATATTCAAATCTTTGAAGGACAAAAACTTTCAGCCAAGAATACTCTATCCAGCGAAAATATCCTTCAGATATGATGGAGAAATAAAAACTTTCCCAGATAAACAAAAGCTAAGGGAGTTTGTAGCCACAAGAGCCCCCCTACAAGAAATCCTCAAGAAAGGCCCTCATACCTGAAAAACAAAAAGGGAGAAAGGGGTTACAAAGCACAGAGTAAGGAGATAAATAGGGAGACAGAATCAGAAAATTGTAGCTATACATCAGAACAGGTTAGCAAATACTCAAGTATAACATTAATGATAAAGGGAAGGAAAACACCAAAAACAAAGATAATCTTGTCATTTTAACCACAAGCTCACAACACAAGATGGAATAAGACGTGAGAGAAACAACTCAGGATGAAAAGAGGAGAGGGACTGAATCGGTTAGTCTAAGGAAATAAGAGGCCATCAGAAAATGGACTATCTTATCTACAAGATTTTGAATACAAACCTCATGGTAACCACTAAACAAAAAATCAGAACAGAGACACCAATAATAAATAAGAAGAAAAGAAAGAAACACAACATAAAAAAACTACATAACTCAGCTGGTGGACTGAAACACACAGGAGAAGAAACAAAGGAAATGCAGGAGAAATGGAAAACAAGTGATAAAATGGCAGCATTAAGCCCTCATATATCAATAATCACCCTAAATGTAAATGGATTGACTACTCCAATAAAAAGACACAGAGTGGCAAGATGGATTAAAGAACAAGACCAAACAACATGCTGTCTCCTGGAAACACATCTCAGTTCCAATAACAAACACAGAGTCAGAGTGAAGGGATGGAAGACGACACTCCAAGCTAATGGCAAACAAAAGAAAGTAGTGTTGCCATACTTATATCAGACAAAGTAGACTTCAAGATAAGGCAGGTAAAGAGAGACAAAGAGGAGTAGTGTAAAATAATCAAAGAGACACTCCATCAAGAAGACATAACACTTATAAATATCTATGCACCCAACACAGGAGCACCAAAGTACATAAAGCAACCAATAACAAACCTAAAAGAAGATATTAATAACAGCACAATAATAGTAGGGGACCTCAATACTCCACTCACATCAATGGCTAGATCATCCAGACAGAAAGTCAACAAGGAAACAGTGGAATTAAATGAAAATCTAGGCCGGTTGGACTTAATAGACATATATAGAACACTCCATCCAAAAACAGCAGAATACACATTCTCCTCAAGTGCACGTGGAACATTCTCAAGGATAGACCATATGTTGGGAAACAAGGCAAGTCTCAATAAATTTAAGAAGATTGAAATAATAACAAGCATCTTTTCTGATCACAATGCTATAAAGCTAGAAATTAATTACAATAAAAAAGCTGAGAAAAGGACAAAAATGTGGAGACTAAACAACATACTATTGAACAACCAAAGGATCATTGAAGAAATTAAAGGAGAAATAAAAAAATATCTGGAGACAAATGAAAATGAAAACATACAATACCAACTCATATGGGATGCAGAAAAAGTGGTACTAAGAGGGAAATTCATCACAATACAGGCACGCCTTAACAAACAAGAAAAATCCCAAATAAGCAATCTCAAGCTACACCTAACTGAATTAGAAAAAGAAGAACAAACAAAGCCCAAAGTCAGCAGAAGGAGAGAAATAATAAAAATCAGAGCAGAAACAAATGCAATTGAAACAAAAAAGGCAGTAGGATGAATGAAACCAAGAGCTGGTTCTTTGAGAAGATAAATAAAATTGACAAACCTCTAGCCAGACTTACAAGAAAAAAGAGAAATCTCAAACAAAATTAGAAATGAAAGAGGAGAAATAACAATGGACATCACAGAAATACAAAGGATAATAAGAGAATACTATGAAAAGCTATATGCCAACAAAATGGACAATCTAGAAGAAAACAATAAATTCTTAGACTCTTACAACCTCCCAAAGCTGAATCAAGAAGAAATAGATAATCTGAACAGACCAATCACAAGTAAAGAGATTGAAACAGCAATCAAAATCATCCCCAAAAATACAAGCCCAGGACCAGACAGCTTTCCTGGGGAATTCTACCAAACTTTCAGAGAGGATTTAATGCCTATCCTTCTCAAGCTATGCCAAAAAATCAGGGAAGACGGAACACTTCCTAACACATTCTATGAGGCCAACATCACTCTGATACCAAAACCTGACAAGGACAACATAAAAAAGGAAAACTACAGGCCAATATTGCTGATGAACACAGATGCAAAAATCCTCAACAAAATATTGGCAACCCGAATACAGCAATACATCAAAAAGATCATACACCATGATCAAGTGCAATTTATACCAGGGATGCAGGGATGGTTCAACATCTGAAAATCAATCAATGTGATACACCACATCAACAAAATGAAGAATAAAAACCACATGATCATCTCAATAGATGCAGAGAAAGCATTTGACAAGATCCAATAGCCATTTATGATAAAAATTCTTAACAAAACGGGGATAGACAGAAATTACCTCAACATAATAAAGGCCATATATGACAGACCCACAGCCAACATCATACTCAATGGGCAAAAACTGAGTGCCATTCCCCTGAGAACAGGAACAAGACAAGGGTGCCCACTCTCACCACTCTTATTCAGCATAGTACTAGAGATTTTGGCCAGAGCAATTAGGCAAGAGAAAGGAATAAAAGAAATCCAAATAGGGAGTGAAGAAGTGAAACTCTCACTGTTTGCAGACAACATGACCTTATATACAGAAAACCCTAAAGAATCCATCAGAAACCTATTAGAGATAATTAACAACTACAGTAAAGTTGCAGGGTACAAAGTCAACTTACAAAAATCAGTTGCTTTTCTATACTCTAATAATGAACTTACAGAAAGAGAACTCAAGGATACAATTCCATTTACAGTCACAACAAAAAGAATAAAATATCTAGGAATAAATTTAACCAAGGAGGTGAAGGACTTATACAATGAAAACTATAAGACATTATGGAAAGAAATAGATGATGACATAAAGAAATGGAAAGAGATTCCATGCACATTGATTAGAAGAATAAACATAGTTAAAATGTTCATATTACCCAAAGCAATCTACAGATTCAATTCAATCCCTATCAGAATCCCAATGACATTCTTCATGGAAATAGAGCAAAGAATCCTGAAATTCATATGGGGCAACCAAAGACGCCGAATTGCTAAGGCAATCCTGAGAAAAAAGAACAAAGCTGGAGGCATCACAATCCCTGGCTTCAAAATGTACTACAAATCCATAGCAATCAAAACAGTGTGGTACTGGTACAAAAACAGGCACACAGATCAATGGAACAGAACTGAAAGCCCAGAAATAAAACCTCTCATCTACAGACAGCTAATTTTCGACAAAAGAGCCAAGAACATACAATGGAGAAAAGATAGTCTCTTCATTAAGTGGTATTGGGAAAACTGGACAGCCACATGCCAAAGAATGAAAGTAGACCATTATCTCATACCATACACAAAAATAAACTCAAAATGGATCAAAGACTTGAAGATAAGTCCTGAAACCATAAAACTCCTGGAAGATAATACAGGCAGTACACTCTTTGGCGTCGAACTGAAAAGGATCTTTTCAAACACCTTGTCTTCTCAGACAAGGGAAACAAAAGAAAAAATAAACAAGTGGGAGTTCATCAGGCTAAAGAGCTTCTGCAAGGCAAAAGAAACTAGGATCAAAACAAAAAGACAGCCCACCAATTGGGAGAAAATACTTGCAAATCATATATCCGACAAGGGGTTAATATCTATAATATATAAGGAACTCACACAACTGAATGTCAAAAAAACAACAACTAGATCAAAAAGTGGGCAGAGGATACGAACAGACATTTTTCCAAAGAAGATATACAGATGGCCAATAAACACGTGAAAAGATGTTCAACATCACTAATCACCAGGGCAATGCAAATCAAAGCTACACTAAGATACTACCTTACACCTGTTAAAATGGCTATAATCACTAAGACTAAAAATAACAAATGTTGGAGAGGGTGTGGAGAAAAGGGAACCCTCATACACTGCTGGTGGGAATGCAAACTGGTGCAGCCACTACGGAAAACAGTATGGAGACTCCTCAAAGAACTAAAAATAGAACTACCATATGACCCAGCCATCCCACTCCTGGGTATCTACCCAGACAACTTGAAATCAACAATCCACAGTAGCATATGCACCCCTATGTTCACTGCAGCACTATTTTACAACAGCCAAGACATGGAAACTATCCAAGTGCCCATCCACTGATGATTAGATAAAGAAGATGTGGTGTATATATATACAATGGAATACTACTCAGCCAGAAAAAAATACAAAATCATCCCATTTGCAACAACATGGATGGAGCTAGAGGGAATTGTGCTAAGCGAAATAAGCCAGTCTGAGAAAGACAAACACCAGATGATTTCAATAATGTTGAATGTAAACAAATACATGGACAAAGAAAACAGTTGAGTAGTTACCAGGGGAAGGGGGTTGGGGGTGGGCACAGGGGGTAAAAGGGGGCACTTATGTGGAGACAGACAAGAAATAATGTACAACTGAAATTTCACAATGATGTAAACTATTATGAACTCAATAAAAAAATACTAATAATCAGAGCTATCAGGACCTCAGAGAAGCAGGTGAACCTCGGGGAGTTGAGACCCAAGAAAAGGAGATAGTACAGCCAGAATTCAAATTCCTAACCCCTTACCTCTCTACTACACACAGGGATCCCTTCCCATACCAACCGGGGCCTCTACACCCTTTGAAGCATCACACAACTGCCCCCAGCCAGGCTTGCCAGGGTGGGTTCGATAAGAGTAGGGGTGCCAGGGTGCGAGGGGGAATGAACACGTGCCCGGAGCCCAGGAAACCTGCAGCAGGTGGTGCACACCCAACTAGGGAGAATACAGGGACAATCATAAAAATAAACTGTCCTGAGCGTTTCTGGTGTAAGGTCCTCTGACGTAGACACTGTTACTATCAACCCCATTTTACTGCTGGAAACTGAGACTCAGAGAAGAGAAGGACTTTGACCAAGTTTCTACAGCGCCGGTAAACGGCAGAGCCAAGATCTGAACACAAGGAGTCTGACCGCAGGGTCTTCACTCTTAGTCTTTCCACTTGGCTGCCCAAGAAATAGGTGCAGAACCAAGCCCCCCGCCAGTACCCAGGGTCCACTCTCCTGGGAGCCAAAGCTGGAGACTTTGGGTGGACCTCTGCCTCACTGCCTTCTATGTTCCCCTCCGGGGCCATCACTGACCCCTCCTCCACCCCTCTGCTCCTAGGAGCTTTTTCCCTGTCGCCTTTGGCTTCCTGGGCAATGCCTCCAACATCCCCTTCCTGAGTGCGGTAAGTGGCAGGGTGGGGGTGCCTCGGGGTGGGGGAGCACAGGGAGTTGGTCAAACTGCTGCCTCCAGTGCAGAGGACCTGCCCCATCTCCCCTCAGACCTCCTTCCCCATGATGGCCAGCCCCAGCTCCTCTTCCCTCCCTGTGCCTTTTCCATTCGACAGGAGCAGATGAGGTGAGGGCACTTGTGAGCACCTGTGCATAAGGAGTGTGGGTAGACAGGAAGGTGGCTATTAATAGCTTCTTATTAGAGCCAAAGAAATGAAGACTCAGGGAGTTCAGGTGACTCAGCCAGAAGGTGCCAGAGATTTCCGGGGAGCTGGCGGAGTCGGGCCCCAGGCATAGAGAGGATGTGTGACAGCCAATGACAGCAGGAAAAGCAAGTGGCAGATTCTGTCCTCTCCTTGGGGCAGGCATGGGGCAGTGGTCCCCAGGCCCTCCCTTTGAAGCACCTGACAGGATATGAGCTCTTTGAGAAGCCGGGGGAGGCCCTACGGCCAGTGCCTTGACACGCCCCGTGGCCCCTCTCCATGTCTGCATTTGGCACTGCTCTGGCTCTCAAGGCCAGCTCTGCTCCATAGTAACCTAGATATTGAGTCTGCTCCCCACTCTTTGTCTGGAGTAATGATTTTTGGCTCCCACAGCTGTTCCGGAGGCTTCAAGGCGCAAGCTCAATGGTCTGAACAGTGGAGATGAGCTCCTTGAACTTGGATCTTTGATTAAGGGGCTGGAAAGGAAATGGGGGCCACTCCCTCAGGCCCCGACCCTGCACTGACTCATCTCCCATCATACTCGGACCTCTCCAAGTCCAGAAGGAAGGATGGAGACAAGTGACTGACTTCAAATCCCCAAGTCAACTCAAGAGGCTGTCAGGACGACTGGGAGCAAAAATCCAGGGCCCCGTGGAGAGGGGCCTGGGGCTAGTATCACACCCTGCGCTGTATTTATGGGAGGAAAGGGAAGGATTAAACCCCCGAGCTGTGAGTGTGTGTGAGACTCAAAGTCGGTGTCTCTAGCCCCCTAGGTCCACTCCCTGACTCAGGGCAGGCAACGCACACATCATTGCACATGGCGAGGGGCAGGCCTGCTCCCATAGGCTTTTATTCCTGTCCTGGTGTAATAGTCCTACTGGGTGAGACAACATGTTTGCAAGTCCCTGTTAGCAGTAGGCACTAGACAGTGATGGGTATTAATCCTGCATACTGGAAGGAAGTGCTTCTCAACCATTAATCAAGGGGATGTCTGCACAGTGCACCCACCAGGTAGAGCCTGTGCTGGGAGAGCTTCCTGTTGGAGAGAGATGCAGCCCCACCTTCCGAGAGCCCCAGTCTCATAGAGGGAACAGTCTCCATCCTGGGGAGCCCTCATCAAAGGTAAGGAGCGCTCTTGCAGGCCCAAGAAAGAGCAAGGCATACGTTTAGTAACTCTGTGAAAGCCTGTACATCTGTACTGGCAACGGAGTGTGTGCTGAGTGTGCAAAGGGAAGGGGACCCATCCCTGCCTCCAAAGCGAGGGACCAGGACAAAGCAGTGTGATCACCCACCAAGAGATGCAGACGTGGGTCCCAGGAGCAGCTTCTTCCGATGTGCTACACCTGGAAGTCACTTCTCTGCGTCCCCTTAGCACTTCCCACGTACGTCCACCTCCTGCCATTTTATTCTGCTCTCTTAGCCGGCTGCTTACATACCTGCCTCACCGTCTAACCACATCATATTCATCTCAAAGCCCTGTGCTGAGCAAGTGCTCAGCAATTGTTTAGGGAATGACAGGAAGAAGGAAGGAAGGAAGGAAGGAAGGAGAAAAGAGAGAATTTCACCCGAGTGGCAGATCACAGTCCAGGAGCCGCCTTCTGGTCTGAGACCCAAGCAGAGCTGGCCAGAGCTGGGAGCCTGTGGGAGCAAGGACCCCCAGTCAGACTGCGCCCCCTCCTCTCCTTGCCTCCTCCTTTACCAGGCTCACCTCACACTGGGTATGCTTGTGGCTCTTGTCCAGAGGGGGAACAAGACATCTCACAAATAGTCCATTTCCACGTTGTTTGGGGCAGAATGGGTCTCCAGCTGAGCCGGTCTGGAAGAAGGGGCTGAGGAGGATGGAGGGAACTCATGACAATCAGACAGCCAGCCTTGGAGAGCTTCTGGGGGAGGAAGAGGCTGATTTCAGTCCTGAGAGCCAGGAGGCAGGAGGCAGCAGCAAGGGCCGTGCTCTCTGAGGGGTCTAAGGAGGAGGGAGAGAGGCAGAGGTGGGCCTGTGCCTGGAGACGTCACCCAGGGCTTTATAAAGGGACACAATCGGGGGCTGGCAGAGCAAGCCCAGGAGCACAGCTCCCCTCCCTCCGGGTGTCCACTCACCTCAATAGTCACAGCCTCAGAGACCCTACGGCACTCCCACCGCCCCAGGACAGCGCCAAGGTAGGTGCACAGCAGCATGCACACCTGGGAGGCGGCATCCACACCTGGGAGGGGTCTGCCCAGCCTGGGGAAGCTCTGGAGGTGGGAGCAGGAATTTAGTTCCTGGACTGACAGATGTGTCCCGGGCAGGCTGGGGGGGGAGGGGGTGATCCTTCCTGAGGACCAGGTTGGCCAGATTATTCTGGGATGTCCGGATGAATACACTGACTTTTGCATTTTATTTGTGAAGGCAAGACCCTCCCAAGGACTCCCCTTTCTGTGGCAGGAATAAATGCAATGAATGAACTCTCTGTGGCTGGGATTAGAGGGAGCTGGGGGACCCCTCAGGGCTCATGGGCTTATCACGGCTCCTCTGAGCAGTTCCTCCAACTTATGGATGGCAAATCCAAACCTACTACAGAGTCCCTTCCCACCCTTCGAGCCCCCTGCACTGAAAACTGGGGTCCCCCCAGGAGGGAGGCCACCCCAGCTCAAAAGCTTTCTGACCATGCCTGGAATTTCTGTTACTAAGTAGAAAAGCCCCACAGGCAGGGAAACCACATTGCGGCCCCTTGGAAGCTGACAGTTCTTTTCCAAACAATTCAACTCTACCACATGTGTTCAGAGTTGGGGGAATCTGTGTGGGTGCATGTGTGTGTGTGTGTGTGTCTGCGCACATGCACCGGTCAGGCAGTGGGGGACGACCAGGGCTTTCTCGTGGCACCCATAGTAAGCGCTCTCTATCACAGGTGAGAGGAGCACTGCCTGCTACCCACACAGCCTGCCTTCTCCCCGCTTCCTCACGTGCCATCCTGCTCCTGCAGGGCAGCCAGAATGCTCCATCTGAAGTGCAAATCTATGCACATTCCTCTCCGGCTCAGCCCTCTGGGATGATGCCCCTTCGTGGCCCCCACCCTAGCCTCCTCACTCTCTCTCTCCAGCGGAGCCCACCCTCCTGGCGGGCTGGAGGACCCACAGTTCCCTCCACACCCAGCCTGGCCAGCGCTCCAACTTCCCCTGCTGGGACTGCCTTCTATAAACCTTTATTCATCGGCTGACTTGAGCTGAGAAACTCAGCTCAGGTGCCAGTCCTGCAGTAAGCCTGCCTGGACCCTCCAAGCAGGGCTCCCGCAGCCCCCACAGCCCCTGTGTACCCACAGGCCCATCCTCCCAGTGCACTGTTATTCTGAAATGCTCAGCTTCTCGTGCTAAACTTGAGATCTGGGGGAGGGGCTGCAGCAGCAGCCGTGGGTCTTGGCACCCCTGTGCACGCCTGGTGCCTGGGCCGCACTCTGATCAGGAAGGATTCCTCAACCAACCTGGACCCCGTTCCCCCCGGGAGCTGGAGCCACAAAAGGACTGGTTTACACTGTTCTCTCTAGTGGACTGATCCTGCCTCTACCCCCACGCCCCGTCCCAGGCCTTAAGGCAGACGCAGAAAGCCAAGGTCTGGGTTTCTGGTGTCACAGAATCGAAATCTACCAGGAGGGGCCAGCCCTGTGACCCAGTGATTAAGTTCGTGCGCTCCACTTCCACAGCCAAGGGTGTCACCAGTTCCGCTTCAGATCCTGGGTGTGGACCCCGCACCGCTCATCAGGCATGCTGAGGCGGCATCCCGCACAGCAGAGCCGAAGGACCTACAGCTAGAACATACAACTATGTACTGGGGGGCTTTGGGGAGAAGAAAAACCAGGAAGATTGGCAACAGATGTTAGCTCAGGCCCAATCTTCAAAAAAAAACCAAACACACATAGTCCATGAGGATAAGTGACCATCTGAGGGGACAGTTAGTGGCCAGTCTGATCCGATGCTCATGTTATGTAGACGGAGCAATAAGGCTTGCTCACGTCCCACTGGGAGGCGGGGCAGAACTGGGGCCAGATTCGGATATTCCTGATCCTGTTGCAGGATTCCTACCATCTACCCATGCCTGGGTCCTGGAGTGAGTGCGGAGGGGAAGGGAGAATGGGGGCGAGGACAGAGGGATGGATGGGGCTGAGCAACCATTAGGAGCTGCCTCTGGCAGAAGGCTCCAGCCCTTGGATCTGGCGCTGACACCCTTTCGCTGAGCCTACAGCGCAACCTCCTCCCTATCAGTTTGTCATTAATCACGCCTGTTGGACAATCTCAAAGTGTCTGACGACTTTTTCAAAGAGGAATTAGACATGGGAGCTGGAAGCGCTGTGTGCTGGGGGTAGAGGACACGAGAGGGGAAAG
Source organism: Equus quagga (assembly GCF_021613505.1). Classification (NCBI taxonomy): domain Eukaryota; kingdom Metazoa; phylum Chordata; class Mammalia; order Perissodactyla; family Equidae; genus Equus; species Equus quagga. The sequence continues at coordinate 816,366 of NC_060279.1, read as the reverse complement.
GGAGACGGGGTGAAGGGAGATGAGGGCACACAGTTCCCACCTCAACGGCCTAAATCCTGAGGTCAGTTCCATTCACATCCTCCCGGCCCGCGGAGAATAGAATATAGAGACAATCGACCTGAGAAATCAGGGAAAGGTTTTTCTCTTTCCTGAATTATAGGCAATAAGACAATTTAATGACGGTCTTCAAGGCTGGGAAAGGCCATGAGAAAGAGAGAGCGCAGGATGATTGCCTCTCTCTTCCCTTTTTCTTGAAAAGGAGAATTAAGTGACTATTACAGCAGGAGGGAACTGGGCCAGGTCGAGAAGGCACATTCTAATGAGGAAAGCAGACCAGGACTGATGCAAAGCCTGCTGGAGGGGAGAAGAGCCAGCTCCCAGGCTCCAGAGCCAACGTTTGGATCCCAAGGTCCTTCACTCGGCAGAATGCCTTGCCCCACTTCCCTTCACCCCTCCCTGCTCACTCCGACACATTGCATCTCACCCCTCCTTTCTCCAGCATTCCTCTCAAGCAAACCTGAGATTCAGAATCTGGGCCATTCTCCAGCCTGAGCAAGCTTGCCCCTTCCATCAGTATGGATCCTTCTTCCTTCCTAACTTTACTGGTCTCACCTCCTCCAGGAAGCCCTCCCTGACAATCCTCCTTTAGCATGAGTTCAGCTTTGACGACGATACTCTGCATGTGGTCTCAGCGTCATTTCTACGATGCATCTGTTCAGACTCATCCCTCCACTGGAGGCCTCCAAGGACAGGGGCTGTCTCTTCCCTTCCAGGGTTTTCCTCTTCATACCAGGCTCTGCCCCAGCACCCAGCCCAGACCCTGCACCTGACCTGGTCCTTCCTCCCTCTCTCTGTCTCAGCCTCAGGGCACTTCCAGGACCTGCATCATCTCACCAAGATGAACTCACTGGTTTCGTGGCAGCTCTTGCTCTTCCTCTGTGCCACCTCCTTCAGGGAGACATTAGAAGAGGCGGCGCCTGTGGAGCCTACATCCACAGGTATGCTCTGTCTGGGAAGAAGGGTGGGAGGAGCTGCAAAGTGAGAGTTACCATATTTTTCAGATTATAGCTAGTCTATCAAAGTGAGTTTAACACTGCATCTACTGGGAAACTGAGATGGGCCCGTCTATCAAAGTGAGTTTAACACTGCATCTACTCGGAAACTGAGATGGGCCCAGGCAACTCATTCAGGGGAATCCCTTGAAAGTGAGGGCTGTCTTGCCACTGTTATGGGGGTCAGGAGGCTCCCCTGGGTCTAGGTGCTTGTTAACCACCGGGCTCCTGCACGCTTTCTCTGCTCCACGCCGACCACCTCTCTGTGCAGACCTATTGAGAAGGAATTCACAAGGTAGGTTTCTTTTATCAGTGACCTCAGACACTTTGTGGGGAATTTGAAAAAAAAAAAAAGAACCTAAACAGAAGGACAGATCCAAATACCTGTCAACCGTGTGAGTTCACTGTGGAACTGAAGAACAGGAGAAACTGAGGCCCCAAGAGGGAACCAAGCCTCCCCAGAGTCGCCAGCCAACCGCTGGGACGCCCAGCGGCACACAGCTCCCCACGAGTGCCTCGGGGGGCCGAGCTAGAGTGCAGTGGGGCTACCACTGCCTGGGGGCAGCTCTCTCGGCAGACTAGAAGCGCGCTGAGCCTGTCCGGACTCAGCGTCTCCAGTGAGACGTGCAGCAGACTCTACACATTTGATTTCACTGTCTGCATAAGATATCCCGGATCAAAAGAACACGGGTCTGGTGCCCTTTGCCCACAGTGTCTTCTCTCCTGGGCTCAGGTGTCTTTTCTGGCTGAGGGAGGCCCCCAGAGAATAACCTCACCACTGCCCCAGGACGACGAGCTCTTGGCTCTTTTTGACAAAAGGCTTTCAGGAGCCTGAGCAGTGATCCTGCTGCTGGGACGTGGCTGTAACTAGGAAGGAAGCCACGGTCCCTCCACATCTCAGTCAGGCCCTAGGCAAGGCAGGAGGCCGCCTAGGAAGATCCTCATTAGATCTGGAGACGCCCACACTCCTCCAAAGTGAGCCAGGGCATGGAGGAGTGGGGCTCAAAGCCAACTGCCCTGCCAACACACACCCACTCACACACCAGGCCTCATTGCCACTAATCTCCTACCAACATTGGCTGGGGTTATTTTCTACTAAGAGCTAGTTGCACTATTTTACTGGCAAAAATCATAGCGAACTCAATGAGCCCTGCGTGTGAAGTGCCTTCCCAATGAGCCCAGTCTGCCTTCAGTCTGAAGAGGAGAGACTGATTATGCCCGGAGCAGAGGAGGGCAGCTGGCTGAGGCGACCCAGATAATTTCCCACTCTTACATTCAGTCCTCAGATTCTTATTATGGGGTCACAATTATTGGGGGTCTGCGTGGGCACGATGGTCTCAGCTCCCGTTTCTTGATTTCTGTAACCACAAGCTTCTCATTAGCTTTCATATATTTAACGAGCATTTGCTGAGGCCCCACCATGAGCAAGGCACTGTTTCCGGCACTCCCAGAGACAGACAGGAATGGACACACCCGCCTCCCTGGGGCTCACAGTCCAGTGGGCCAGCCTGATGCTGAGAGGGACAGAGGCCAGCAGTGAACCAAGAGGAGGAGCAAGGCCAAGTGTCCAGCAAATACTGTCGTTTTATTTCCAAGCTGTGCCCTGCTTGCTTCCTAAAAGGAAGTAATGTCATATAAACGCTATTTAAGATAATTCTGGAAAACATCTGAAGTCAAAGCTCTGTTGAAGAAGGGAGGAGCAAAGGGCCTCACCATCCAAGCTAAGATGCTGGTGCTGATGGTGCCTGGCATTGAGCTCGGGGCTTGCTCGAGGTCAGGGCACAAAAAGGAAGCCAGGAGGGCATGTGCGTGGGTGTTCTGAAGCCGCCTCTCGCGGGCCCGGCCTCATCGCAGCCTCTCTCTGTGGCTCTGTCCTAGGCCGGTGGCTCGGACCCCTGGCGCTCCTGGCCCCCTGGGCGCAGAGCCCGCGCTGCGCGGAGGGGATGCCCGCCCCCGTCGGGCGGCGCCCTCGGGCGGCCTCGCTGTGCCCGTCTCCGGGGAGCTCGACGGGACCCCAGCGGCCAGGCCCGTGCGCCCCCCGCAGCCGCCGCAACCCCGCGCCCCGGGGCGCCGCGCTCGTGCCGCGGGCGAAGTTGCTGCCCGCCTACCGCTGGAACTCCTTCGGGCTGCGCTACGGCCGGCGGCGGGCGGCCCCAACGGGACCGACGAGGGTCCCTGCGCGCGGGGCCGGGGCTGGGGGCAGGACAGAGGGAGGGGGACTGGAGTTTCTGTCCTGAAGCGATAAAGGAAATGCTGCCGACTCACCCGCATGTGCTTTGTGGCTAATTTTTGCCGGCAGGCCGGATGAGACTGTTTCCCTTGTCTCCTCGACTGGACGTTAAGCTGGTTTTACGATGGCTTTGGTGTCACCGAGGTCAGGGCTTTTCAGACTAGAGGTGGTGAAGGACCAGGTGGTTTTTTCTCCAATCCGGGGCAGATCAATACTTTTAAACACACACACACACCCCATACACACACTAAAAATGAATCACTAAAAAACTGAAAAATTAAAAAAAAAATGTTAAGGAGAAGGCCAAATCGCATGCTGCTTGGGTGTTTCAGCAATATCAAGTTTCTATAAAAATTTCTGAAGATGTCTTCTTAGTTCCTACACTTATCTCACCAAGAATGGGGAACAGACATTTTGCAGAGGTGCGTGGGCCACGCCCACATTTGGAGTAGCACTGATTTAGGCCAGGGGAAGGCAGACAGCTTGGGTACCTTCCCCTTTCCCAAGGAAGTTCTCAGCCAGTTGGACAGCTTGATCTGGAAGATGATGCCAGCCACTGCCCTGTCCACTGAGGCTTAACTCTCACCCCAACTCCACAGTCTGACCTCTGTGAGGGCTCAGCCCCAGGCACTGAGCCCCACTCAGCACTCGAGGGGTGTCAACAGTGGACTGGGCCATCCGTCCCCTGCCCCCATGGGAAGCCCTGGGTGGGTCCACTACTTTACCCGTATCACTTCTCTGCATCCTTGTAACCACCCAGGGAGCTGAGCATGCATTATCCCCATTTCACTGGTGAGAGCCCTGAGGTTCAGAAAGATAAATAACTCGCTCAAGTCCCACAGTCAGTGAGAGGCAAGCCTAATGAGGCTCCTGACACACCAGAGCCTGGCTCCCCCACCGCACCGTCACTCCTCTCTGAGATGACACAGTTTCTATCTGAGTCAGCCATGGCAGACATCAGGAAAGGGCAGTGTGCCTTGTGGGGCATTCCTGGAGGCCCCAGTAGCTGGGGAGTTAGAATTGCTGTAGGAAGGACTAGAGCTTGTTAGTAGGAAAACACCAGGAAACCCACCTTTCTGCCCACAGGAAAACCCAGCCTATCTGACAGGCGCAGGCTGCACCTGCCCTGCTTGGTCTAGGATGGAGATGTTCTTGCCCAGAAGGCTTGTGGGGCCCACTGCCACCCTGTGAAACGCCACAGTGTTCCACCAATTAGGGAAACCAGGACTCTGCTGGGTGTTGCTATGGCAACGAGATAGGCTGCCATGGGAACAGGACAACCCACCCACCCCCATCTCTGGCCTGAAACTGTCCTCCAGGATCTCTCAAGTTATGAACGCTGCTGTGAGCTCGTGTCCTGCATGGCATGACGGACTGCTGTAGGTATTTGGAAGGGCATTTCATCCCCTAAACCTCCCAGGGTGTGTCCTTGTACCTCTGGGAGAGGATTCACAAACTCGACCCCAACTCTGTTGAGTGAGCTTTTCTGCTCCCTGGACCAGTCCTTTCTCTGGTGAAGACTGCGTGGGAAGAGGCTGTCGGGTCTCTGAAGTCTGCGCTTAGCCAGCCTAATTTTACAAATTTCCCTATGCTCCCCTCTAACCCTTCTTTACAGCCTTAAGTTTAGGGAGACAGCAGCTCTACCTGTGCACACCTCTACATGAGTACATGTGCGTGCGTGTGTATGTGTGTGTTGCTTCAGGGGCGGGAGGGTGACACATGTTCTCTCATATAAGAAGCAGGCCTGTTTGTGTGTGAGAGGGATAAACATGAGAAACTGCGTGCATGTTCACATCCGTGAGTCTGTGTGGCTCTGTGTGTGGCGCGGGCGCTCTTTCGGCATTTCGGGCCCTATCAGCTGGGCCTGCTCCCCGAGCCCTGCAGGATCTCTGTGCTAGCTGACTCAGAGGCCTGCTTCAGCAGGAAGCAGGTGGGGAGCTGGGTCTGCCTGTGCCATGCCTCTTGTCCCAGGACTGCTGCGTGCGAGACCCCAGGCTTTGCAGTTCCTGGTCCCCTGTCTTGGGGAGAGAGGGGTGTCTCCATGGGACAAAGGGATTCTTGGTTTTGTGAGGCTCCCAGCCTGACTCTGAACCTGCTCCCCAGATTAGAGGGAGGGTGCAGGGCAGGTTGGAGGCTGTGAGGGGCTGTAAACATTATTAGCCCCAGGGACTCCCACCCATCTCTCCAGACTTTCCAGGTGGGCTCGGAGAGCTGGGGGACCAGAGCCCCAATACTTGGAAACAGTGGGGCTGCCTAGGAGAGCTCAAATCCTGGGAGCCTTCCTGGGAACTCCGGACAATTCCCAAGGGGCAAGAAACCGGGAGGGCCTGGGCATCTCTCGCTGGAGGAAGGGGAAATGGGAGTCTCTTTCCAGGTCCCACCCCTTTTGGAGAGCCTGTTAAACTAGGCGGGAGATGGTCTCACACCACTATGGAAAAGAGTTGGGGTGTGGGGCGGAAGGGGTGCAGAGAGATTTCTGCCTCTAGCATCACTCTTACTACATTGACGAGCAAGTTTCACTCCCTGCAACGTGCAAGCACAGGGGTCCCCATTTCATCCTCACAACAACTGCCTGAGGGGGCAACAGCATCCCCATTGTATAGAAAGGAAAACTGAGGCTCCGAGAGGTTAAGTGGTGTGCCCACGTCACATCACTGGAAAGTTACAGAGCCAAGAGCAGACTCCCACACTCTAACCACAGATGCCGTAGTCGTCCTACATACTAGCCTTCCCCTTTTCTCTGGTCCTGCTGTGTGGCAGAGCCAACCCTTTTCCTGAATGATTTGTCTTGGGAAGCAGGTCTGGCAGCCGTGTAACTCCACCCCAGTCCCTCTCCAGACTTCTTTAATGGCAACACCGGGGAAGTCACCAATCCCCAGGGCAGGCCTCCTCCCCTCGGACCTCCTGCCAGGGCCCAAGCGTCTGAATCTTCACCGTAGGTCTCCTTCTCTCTCTGGAAGCAGCTTCCCCAGATCCAGACTTGGTCACAGGGAGGTGAAGGACGTCAAGTCGAGGAGACTTAGTGTGCCCTTCCTCGCCTTCAGTGCCTTCTTCCGTTTTAAAGACATCGGAGCCCCACAGGTTTCAGTGCTCAGCCCAGAGCAAGCAGCCCGGGCACAGGACACAAGAAACAGCCCCCACCCCACATCCACTACCTTCTCAGGGTCGACTTCTCAGGGCCTACGGTTTCTCTATTATCTGTCCAATATAGTCTCAACAACTGTCGCTTCGACATATGACCGCCACGAAATGTCACAAAGCACCACTTTGACACACTTATGAGTGAGGCGCTTCCTGAGTCCCTTAAGACGACAAAGGAACAAGAGAGGTAGAAACTCTCAAGGACAAAGAGAAGGGAGAGGGACCCCCAGCAGATGAGAAGTGACAACCAGATCTTCCAAACGGAAATTAGATGGAGGGCTTGGGTGGATGACGGAAGCTACAGCCTCGGAGCCAGCAACGGGGGTTACTAAGGGGACATGATGGGTTCAGCCCAGGACCAGGTCTCGGTGCCTGGATGTGTCTGGGATAAATGTGGACTGAAAACAGCGGGACTGGCTGCAAATCTGAACATGGAGAAGTTAGACTTCCTGCCTCCACTCTCCCCAGCCAGCACAGCCAGGCTACCCGCTACCCCGCCGGGAAGAGGCTGGAGGCTTCCTCTCTTGAGGACTCGGTAGAAACCTCCAGTCATGGAGACACAAGCACATGAGGATGGGGATAAAGAGAGTGGCTAAGAAGAGAGGGACAGTCTGAAAGTCTGCCTGGGCGAGCCCCCAGTCCTGTCCCAATCCCTTCCCAGAATGCAGGCAGCAAGGTACCACCTCCCCAGACCCCAAGTGGGAGATGGAGGCCCCAAAGAAAAGACCATCAGATCTGACATTGGAGCGTACCTGTCTTAGTCCCTTCGGGCTGCTACTACAAAAAAAGTCACACGCTGGGTGGCTTATCAACAACAGAAATTTATTTCTCACAGTCCTGGAGGCTAGAAGTCCAAGATCCAGGTTCAGTGCTTGGTGAGAGCCTGCTTCCTGGTTCACAGCCTTCTTGTCCTCATGTGGCACAAGGGAAGAGGGAGCTCTCTGGGGCCTCTTTTATAAGGACACTGATCCCATTCATGAGGCTCCACCCTCAGGACCTGGTCACCTACCGAAGCCCTCACCTCCAAATACCGTTGCACTGGGGGGTAGGTTTCCACGTATGGTTTAGGGGGACACAGACATTCAGCCTGTGGCTCAGAGACCCTACCTAGAATGAGGTGCACCAGCCCTGCCCTTGCACACAGAATTTCTAGGCCCCTCTGCCCCTCTTTCTCTTCACCATGAGTGGAGAGCCGAGGAGCCCCAGGAGTCTGAAGAAGACCTCCAGTTTGGAAGAGAAGACCAAAGCGAACAAACACAGAAAAGAAAACCATCATTTTTAAAAAACTAGTCTGTACTGGATATCTCAGGGGCATAAGACAAAAGTTTGCCTCCATAAACAAGGAGTGGATGCCATAAACACAAGAATAATCAAAGAATCCAAAAGGGCTCTTGGAAGTTAAAAAGATAGGAGAAAAAAAATTTTTTTTCCTTTTCCTCCCAAAGCCCCCCAGTACATAGTTGTGTAGTTTTAGTTGTGGGTCCTTCTAGTTGTGGCATGTGGGACGCAGCCTCAGCGTGGGCTGACGAGCGGTGCCATGTCCGTGCTCAGGATTCGAACCAGCGAAACCCTGGGCTGCCGAAGCAGAGCACGTGAACTTAACCACTCAGCCACGGAGCCAGCCCTGGGAGAAAAAAATTTTAAAGAAATAAAAGAGGGGCTGGCCCGTGGCCGAGTGGTTAGGTTGGTGCGCTCTGCTTCGGCAGCCCAGGGTTTGCCGGTTCACATCCTGGGTGCGGACATGGCACCGCTCGTCAAGCCATGCTGAGGCGGCGGCCCACATGCCACAACTAGAAGGACCCACAACTAAAAATATACAGCTGCGTACCGGGGGGCTTTTGGGAGAAAAAGGAAAAAATAAAATCTTTAAAAAAAAAAATAATAGGAAAGAGGGAGAGAAGAGAGGGAGGGAGGGGCCAATTTTGTGGGGAGTGCATTCTTGGGAGGCAGCCTCTTTCTCTAACAGCCCTCCCCCACCCCAGCTCTACTTCTGCTAGGGACACTCTTAGCACAAACAACCTCCCAGCAGAACACTGTGGCTGCATCAACCCCCCAACCACACGCACACTCCACTGAGCTGTTCTCTGTCATGCCCTTCTCTGAAGAGGGACCTTCCAGTTTAAGCTTTTCTGCTAATAAAACAGACCTCTGGTGCCATAGGGGGAAAAGCAGTTTGTGAGTGTCTGGCTTGTGTGCCACAGGATGTGGTGTCTGTTCCTACCGCGTTGGGTGCATCTCATTTCAGGGAGACCCCTTCGACCAGGCTCTCCCACCAGTATCCCCTTGCCAATCCTCCCCTCCCCCCAGACCCCTGCAGCTCCCAGGACCCGTGTGACCTGCCTTCAGTTTTCTTGGGTCACCCCTAGAGCAGGCCTCAGGTTGGGGTCACCTCAACCCCCTGGCTGAATTCCTGTTCCCCCAAGGTCCCTGGAACGAGCAGCCAAGGACGCCTGGTTCTCTCCACCCCCGCCCAAGGTTCTCCTGATCCCCAATGCCTTCCCCAGAGTTCTCCAAGTAATTACTCCTCCGGGAGGGTCCACCCACACGAGGCAGCCCTGGCTATTATTAAACTCTTTCCTTCCCTCCCAAGGCCCCAGCTGCTCATCTCTGCTGAGTGCTCATCTCTGCTGAGCTCAGTGCCCCATCTGATTGAAAAATTCCTCTGAGGAGCCAGCTGGGGCCCTCTAGGGATGGGAGCTAAGCACGATGCAGGGGGAGGGCAGGTGGAAGAAAGACATGGCCATTTTTCATCCTTTCTGCTGCTTCCTCATTCACTTTGTATGAACAGAAGCAGGACCAGCCCAAAGATGTTTAGCTCCTCAATGCTAAGCCTCAATAAGTTCGATTTCCACCTTTTTACCGCCTTCCCCAGGGTGGTAGTCACGGCAAGAGTTTCCCACTAAAGCAGCGATGGGCAGGAATACACCCAGGCCCGTGTGCCAGCAGCGTGAACCAGGCTTTTCTGCTGCCAGCCTTATCTCCCTCCACCCTTTACCTCCGCTGGCCGTCCCCAGCCGTGGTCACAATACCTGAATCTCTTTGAGATCTTTATCATGGAGCGAAGTGGGGTTTGGGGCCATTATGAGAGAAACCCTGAGCACCACTTGTCTCCTGAGAGATCCCAGCCCGCCCCCCAAGCCGCGCCCCAGCTCTCCGCACCACACCGAGAGGACAGGGCCAGGCGCAGAGGGATTTATATTTCCCTGGACTGGTTCTCACGTCCTGGGGCTGCCCCACTGGGAAAGGGCAGGTATGAGCAACCCTTCGCTCTGCCTCTGCCAGCTCCACTTCCCGCGACCTCCAGCTGACGCAGCCTGGGGCCCAGACGTGGGATCCTGGGGAGTCTCTGTGAGAAAACCTGGACCCCTGAGCTGACGGGGCTTGGGAGATAACCTGATATGGGTCCCTGCCCTCTCTGCTTTCCATCCCACAGCCCAGGGCACTGGACGGCCCAAGTTCAGACAAAAGAGACTCTCCTGGTGGCTCCACGCTCCTTCTGGATTATCCCCACCGACGGTGGGAATGGAATAGGTCAGGCTGCCTGGCGGGGAGTCAGGACACAGAGCGCACAGAGACCAGAGCTGGCTGTCCAGGCTGGGAGTTTGCTGCCTGGTGGGGCGCTCACTCTCATCAGGCAATGCTGACTGCTAGACAGTTTTTCCTTAGGATGGAACTAAAACAGGATTCTTTCTCCCTGCCGCTCTGCACAGGCCTTGGTTCTACTCAGGAGGGCTGTACTGATAGGCCTGGCTCTGCCTCCCTTGCAAAATCCTTCAAGGGCCTTATGACCCCTGGGGCTTCTCTCTCCCCACTAAGCTTCTGCAGAGCCCTCGACAGACCTTAGGGACTTGGTTTCAGGATCCCTGCTCATTCCGATTCCAGGCCACGAGGAGTCGTGCTTGGATGTGGTGCCTGATCTGTGGTCTCAGGAGCTTGGGCCCACAGGAGCTGAGAAGGGAGGCTGAGAGGAGCCGTGAAGAGAGCAAGGAATGGCTGCCACTCCCCCAGCCTCTGAGCTGGAGTGATCAGGAGAAACAAGAGACTGTGGTTTCTGGACCCTGTTAACCTCTTAGAAGTTACCTCCTTGCCTCTCCTGCGGTCCCCTGAAACTCCTGTTTACAGTCTGACAGCAGCCTCCCACTGTTGTGAGGCTCTCTCCTGGTAAGCTCATTCACACTTCTGGTTCACACTCGTATTCCATGCTGGTCTCAGGGCAGCAGGTGGATGTGCTGCCCACACTGGCAGGAGGCGGGGATGTGAGGAGGGAGGCACTTTTGGTAGGAGAGGTCTAGATGTGTTGGCTGGACACCTGGCTCTGCCTTTGCCGTAGAAGAGTCCTGAATGTTAACCTGGAATGTCTGTCAGGGCCCTCCTGCCGTATGCGGGATGCCCCATCTCAGCTGGGTGTGGGCTTGTGGGGTGGGGAAAAATCCCCTTTCTGCCCTTCTTGTGTTCTTATGGCGGGACTAATAATAAAATGACACAAGCCCAGATTAATAGGAGAAAAACCCATTTTAATACATATGTGCTGGAGATCGTAAACAGTGCTCGGAGAGTGGACAAAGTGGGCAATGGCTACCTCTTTTACACAAAGAAGCAGCGAGTTGGTGAAGAATGATGGGACAAAGAAACTTAGGTTTGGGGTACATAAACAGTGAGGAGTTTAATGAGAGTTGAGGCTCGAGGGGGTAAATTAGCAGGTTGTTACGCAGCTTCTCGGCCCTGAATCCCTGGCCCTGGAGACCAGGAGGCAGGGAGAGCGCCCTCCACATAGGAGACCGACTTCCTGCTTTCAGGGGCACAGAGACAGGAGGGTCAGAATGGCCTTTTTGCATCTCAAGAAACTTTAATTCAAAATAATCAATATGCTATGGCTGGATATTTTGGGGTGGCCTGCCCTGGCCCCAACAGGCTTTAAAAAGCTCCTCCCCGCAGAAAGCTATGTGGGGCTGGCAGCACTCCCTGCAGCTCAGCCACAGCTCAACACCTCTCTCTTTTGAATCCCATTGGCTCTGCCAGGCATCTCGGACACCCACAGCCACAAAGAGGGGCCGGGAGTCACCAGGAGGAGTGCTCCGTTTGTCCTTCTCTAAGCTCTCTGAAGCCTCAGCTTCCTGTCTGAACAGCAGGAATGAGAGAGAGTGCCCCCTTCCTGGGACTGCTGAGCAGGAAACGCATTCATATTCAGAGGACGTCTGAGCATCGCAGGTGCCCAGTAAACGGCACTGGTCACTCTGTTCTGACAGCAGCCTCCAGGCTGGCCCCGTCTCCCGGCTGGCTCTCTCCCTGTTCCTCGCTCCTTCTGCTGCAGGGCTGGGGAGAGGGCAGGGGAGGAAGGGGTGGCCAGTCACCTGCCCTGGCTGTGATAGGTCACAATCTTGTCAGGGCCTGTTGGTAGGAAAGGAGACATCATCTCTGTCAAGCCACTGTCCTGAGGTTCCTGACCGACTCTCCAGCAGCAGAGGGCCTCAGGGTGCGGAGAAGTGAGATGCTAGGGCAGGGCAGCCCACCGCCTTGGCAGCTGGACCCCCATGTAACACAGGATATGATGCAGGGGGGATGCAAGGCCCCACTCTGCACTTACCAGCTGTGAATTAGGACACATTACTTCCCCCAGCTTTCGGTTTCCTCCCGTGTTAGAGGGATACCAGCCTGCTCAGCTCCCAGGACCAATGTGGACACTGGGAGAAGAATGCCCTCCTCTCAGGCCCTTGCTTTCTGCCCCGGACCTTCCCTCCCTCCCTCACTGTCACTACTGGACTTGCAGGTCCCGCCTTATCATCTATCAAAGACTTTGGCTTCTGACTTACAACTTCCGTCCACCCCGTGCCCTCTGGGTCCTCCTGGATGACATCACCATCCACGCAGATGGTGACCTGGCCAGCACCCTGGCCTCTCAGCTCCCTGAGTGCCCTCTTTGCAATGGCCTTACCCCTGCTCCACTTCAGCCATCCACCCTCACATCCTGCTCTGGATTTGCCATCACTTGTAACTCTTCCACCTCCAAAAAGACTGTCTCAAAGTCCCCCTCCCGACCAGCTCTTTGCCCCCCAGCTTTGGGCTTCAGCTATTCCCACCCCTGCTGCTCTTTCTTCCCGTGCGTCCGTGCTCTCTGCTTCCTTCAGTTCATCCTCCATCCTGTCTTGACTTCTCTCCCTCATCCGCCTTCTGGTCCACAGTCTATCCTTCAATAACGTTTTTGCTAGAACCCTGAATCCCTTTGTCCCTCATCTTTGATCACCACATCTGGCATCACCGCAGGCCTGGATGAAGCCCCTCATGTTTTTTCCCTGCACCCTAGCAGCCAAGCACTGGGGGTGGAAGGAGAGTCAGAGAACAGGGCAGACCGGCTTCCGAAAAAGTCATCATCTCCAGCCATTAAATGTCTTAATTCCTCCCAGAAATCCTCTTAGTTTCCTTGGCCAGCTTCTTCCTACTTTCTATAGTTATTTTAGACATTCTCCATTTTCCTCGTCGCTCCAAACCCCCTCCTATCCCCAACGCCCAGTGGTCCAAGGCCCAGAGGTCCTTACTCCCTATTTGTCTGAGAAAATAACAGTCACCAGACAGAAAGTCCCTCAGCTACCACGACAGAGCACATGCCCTGCCTCCCTGTCTTCCTCTCCTGCCCGCCGGTCCACCTGTGTGCTCCTGCCCCTCAGGAATCCTACTGTCTTGAGTATCCCTTCCTTTCAATGGAATCCTTTCTATGCCTTTAAATATATTCAACTCCTTCCTGTCATTAGAAACAAAGGGAGGAGGGAAGGAGAAAGGGGAAGGAGAGAGGGAGGGAGAAAGGGAGGAGGGAGGGAGAAAGGGAGGAGGGAGGG
>NC_060279.1:776800-803103 GCF_021613505.1 Equus quagga | reverse complement strand
GGGAGGAGGGAGGGAGAAAGGGAGGAGGGAGGGAGAAAGGGAGGAGGAAGGGGATAGAGACGGGAGGGGGGAGGGAGAGAGGAGAGGAGAAGAGAAGAGAAGGGAAGAGAAAAAAGGAAGAAGAAGGAAACGGAGGGAGGAGAGAAGAGAGAGAAAACCCCTCTTTGGTCCTCATTCCCCTCCAGCTGTCACCCTCTTCCCCCTTCCTTACAGCCCAGTTTCTGGAAATCACTGCCTATACCGTACTGCCTTCATCTCCCTACTTCCCATCATTCCTTCACCCATCCCTGTCTGGATTCCTGTCCCTCTGCAGCACCAAAACAGCTCCCAGTAACAGCACCAATGGCTGCACGTCCACCTTTTAACTCATATCTTACCCGACCCTGCAGCAACATCCACCCTTGCTCACTATCCTCCCTTAGCTGCTCTCCTCCTCCGGCCTCAGCGATGACTACTGGTTTCCTCCTGCCTCTCCGGCATCTCCATTTTGTTCTCCTCCGCAGACTCCTCCTCCACCGCTGACCCATGAAAGCTTGGAGTCCTGGGCCTTCTTGCTCTCTACCCTCTCCCTAACTACTTCCATTCATACTGTGGCATTAACTACCAATTGCAAATAACACATAAATCTTTCACCTGGGTCCACATATACACCCGCCATTTAGTGCCACCCCTGGGATTTCTCAAGGGAACCCCACACTCGAAGACCCTCAAACTCATGACCTCCCCAACTCTCTTACCCTCTGGAACCCTGGCTCTCTTCCACAGCACCCTATGACTCACCAGCATCTAGAAACCTCCGTCTCCCTCACTCCCATATGCAACCCATCAGCAAATCCTGTGGATTTTATTTCCTGCATTTCTCTCAGATCCATCCGGTCTTCTCCATCTCCACCAGCCTTCCTCCCCTCGCACAAGTTGGTTCCAGTGTCGTGGTTTCCTAACTGGTATGTGCCACGTGGTTCCGGACCATTCCCAAGTCCTTGCTAAGCCACACTGGAACTAGAGCGTCCTTACAAAGCACATCTAATCACATCATTATTCCCTTCATAGCCTGTTTACCCAGTGCTCGGAGCAATGGCTTCCAGAACCTTTATGGCTTGCCACCCAAGTCCGCTGTGGAACGAGTTCTGGGTTATACTGCCTAAATTCACAGCCATACTCCACCACTATTGTCAGTGTGACCTGAAGTAACTTACTTTCCGCAGCCTCCCGTATTTCAGTTTTCTGTCTTGTGAGATGGAGTAAAAACAGTACTACCTTACACGGTTGTCGTGAGAATTAAATGCATTAAGCACTTAGAATGGTGCCTGGCCCATAATAAGCGTTTGGTAAGTGTTAGCTCTTATCTTCCTCTGCCCTCCCCAGTCTCATCTCCCACTCCACCCCTCTCATCTCTGTCTGGCCACATTGGCTTTCTTTTGGGTCCTTATTTTCCCCATGCTCCCTCTCCCCACAGGGCCTTTACACGTGCTGTCTCCATTGGGATTCTCTTTCTTTCCTCTTCAGCTACTCACTTCCTGCCCATGTAGCTTCAGATCACAGCTCAGGTGTAACTCCCTTGGGGAACCCATCCTGGAGTTCCCTGCCTGGGGCTGCTCATCGTTATCATGTTACATTTATGTTGTGATGGTAACAATCCATCTCTCCTTCAGGACGTGGGCTCCACAAGAGCAGAAACTTTATTTTTGTCACTTTTGTAACTCCAGCATCTAGCAAAGTATCTGACAAATAACAAATGCTCAATGAATATTCGCTAATGAATGAAAGAGGAGAAGAAGAGCACAGGGTGACAGGAACACTTCGTAAATATTCATTCAGTCTTGCAAGACAGGTCTCCCGCTGTGAGAGGTTCTGAAGTTTCCCTTGCCCTCAGATACCTCCACCACTGCCAAGAGCAGGGCCCGAGCATTCTCCAGCAAGAATTTACATCAAACCACCAAATTCTCCATCATTTGCAGAGATGCCATCATATCACGGGTGCATTAGCCAACATATTGGCAACAGAGCCGAGCTCCTCTGATTGAGTCTTGACTGCCCAGAACTGACACAGAGAGCGGCACCCGAAGGCACAGAACTGAGAAGACGAGGTGTCCAAGCAGGAAGGCACCCCAGGGGCCACTAGCCATCTGCTTCCTTACACAGATTTAGGAACTGAGGCCCAGACGGGGCCGGGAGGGCTCTACCGTCATACAGCAAGATTGTGGCAGAGTCAGAACTAGAACCCAGGTCCCTGACAGCTAGCTCAGAGCTCTGCACACTGCCCCTCACAGGTCACGCGTTCACGCATTTGATGAGTGTTGAGCACCACTTTGGGCAAGAGGCAGGTGCCCGCATACGCAAAGAACACTCCTGCAGCACGGCTGGTCCCTGCTCTCACGGAAAGGCTCCTCTGCACTCTGTGAGAGCCCACCGCAGAAAGCAGTTGATTCCGGGCTGCATCAGGGCCTGCTTCATGGAGGCAGGTGGTATTTGAAGTGGGCCCTGAAGAATGAGCAGGGAGAAGCCGGGGGAGGCCATCCCAGGCTGAATAAATAGCACCCATCCCGGGATTTAGGGGCAGGTGTATGGGGAACTGCCCCAGACTGCTTATAAACCACAAGGAAAAGGGAAGGGGACAGAGACAGGGCCCCGAAGGAGTTAGGGCCAAGTGGAAAGAGGAGGAGGAGGTGGAAAACCAGCTGCCCTCCTCCTTCTGCAAAAGCCTCCCGAAGCCCCTGAGGCCTGCCCTTCCCTCACACCAATACCAGGTCGGTGAGGATGGACGAGCACCCCTGCCGCAGCTCCCTGCTTCCTGAGGGCTGCATCAGCAGTCTCTTCTCCTGACAAGCTATGGTGCACTTTCCCATAAACAACTGCTGCTGGCAGAGGGTTGGAGGCAGGCATCAGGGAGGCCTCTGGGTCTGGCTCTGCCAGGGAACAAGCCAGGAGGAGTGACCCATGTTCCAGATGGGAACACTGAGATGCAGCCTGGGAGAAGCCCGTCAGGGGCACAGCCAAGGTTAATACAGAGGATGGAGCTTCGAGGGCATGGGGAGTGGAGTCCAGGGGTTGGAAACCTAGGTTCTATGCCTATCTCAGCCCCGACCTTCTTCCTGAGCAGAGCTGTTTCTCATCAGCCCCTTCCCCCTCCGGGGGTCACAGGGCCAGGCTGGGACGAGGCTGCTAGCGTCACTGGACACAGCATTGCTTTCCCACAGCCTCCTTCCTCTGGCTCCCCTGCTCTGTGGCGGAAACCTGGTCACCCTTCACCCACCTAGCTCAGCCCCACGGCGGGATTTATTACTGGCTGTCCTGCCGTCTGCCCCAGGGTAATAAATCAGGGCAAAGCAGACTCACAAGCATCCTAAGTGTGGAGCGTATAAAAGGAGGAGGGCCTGGGAGCCATGAGGCTTCGGTGGATCTCAGAGAGAGCCGGGACCCAGGTGTGGCATGAACCAACGGAGCAGAATGCCCCGCTGGGGACTCCTGCTGGTGCTCTGGGGCTCCTACGCCTTCGGGCTTCCTGCGGACACTGGCGCCTTCAGACGGTAACTGGGGCCCAGAGAGGGTGGCAGGGGCACAGGGGTTCCCACCTTCCTAACACCCCCAGCTTTCAGACATGGGATGTCATCCAGTCCTCACGACTAGCTGGGCAGGGAAGTATGGTCCCATTGAGAGAGGTCCGGTGACTCCAGTGTCACACAGGCAATAGTGGCACTAGTCAGGCCTGGAAGCCGTGTTTTTGATCCCTGCCCCGAGCTCTCGCTTCCTGCACAGATCACCATGCTAGGCACCATGGGGAACGCAGACATCATTTAGACATGCCCCTTGCCCTCAAGCCCTGATTATTAAGAAGAGCATTAAGTCTGGCAGGAGGAAGCACGACATGGGGTTAAATGCAAGGCTGCTAGAGGTGAATTGTCCTGGTTTAAACTCGGCTCCCCTAGTAGGCAGATTAGCTCTGGAAACACAGGCAAGTTACTTCACCTCTCCAGGTCTCAGTTTACCATTTTTAAAACAAGGAGAATAGGCGCCAACTTCATAGAGCTGCTCTGAAGACTCAATGAGATAACTGAGGGGAAGGCCTCAGCCTGAGGCGGCGGGCTGCGCAGGGAGGCCTGTCGCCAACGCTGAAAGAAGGGGCAGCCCAAAGGAGAGAGAGACCTGACTGCCACCCACATTGTGCCACGCCCTGTGGGGACCAGCGGCTCCTTGAGGCTGCAGAAGGGGAGAGGCAGCAGGGAGAGAGCCCCGTGGAAAAGGGGTGTCAGTCTGGGGAGGGCAGATGGCACCAGAAGAGCTGAAGGTGAGAGGGCAGGTCTTAATAACAGTGAGAGCCGCTAAGCCTGTGAAACACTTAGGACTTCACAGATCTCATCTCCAGTCATCCTCCCAACAACCCAACAGTCCCAGGTTACGGATGAGGACCCTGAGGCCAGGGAGGTCTCGTGAGAGGGGTGAGGCTCCACACACACCAGGCCCTTTGTTCCCAAAGCCTCTCTCCCCCGCTCCAAGCCCCCCCCCCCCCCCCCAGAGTCACGGCTGGGCTGGGGGCCGGGTGAGAGGGCAGGCGCTTCCTGGCAGCATGGGGCTGAGGAGCCCCCCAGGGGAAAGGCAGATCAAGGGGAAGTCACTCTCCCCTGTTCTCTTCAAACAGAAAAGGGAGCTGGGCCAGGGTGGGGAGGGAGGGAGCCTTCTGAAACAGTCACAGGAATGGTGCCACCTGCTGTGTGCGGAGCACCACAAGGCCGCTCTCATGTGTTTGGGAGATCTGAACACAGGACCCCATTCTCAAGGTGCTTTCATGCCTTTTACACACACGATTTACGTTGATCGGGCGCGGGGCCCCTCGTGAATCTGTAGTGATTCTCCGAGGTAGGTGCTACCTTTAAGTCCATTTTTACAGAGGAGTTCATGGGGGCTCAGAAAAGCCTCAGAGAGGTTAGGTAAGTTGCTCAGAATCACACAGGTGGTGCGGGATTCAAGCAGGTCCCCACAACCACTATGCCCTCACCAGCAGACAGCACCACATCCCTGAGCATTAGCCATGCAGTGCTGGCTGTGAGCACCCAGGAGCCAAAGCAAAGGTGAGGCCAGCGTGAACGGGAGTGCATGGCGAGCTTCCAGGAGGAAGCAGTGCCTGCTACACTTTGAAGGATGAAAGAACTGGGGGGAGGGGGGAAGGGACTTTCTGCAAGGAGATGGGTAAAGGTTAAGGTCCAGAGTGGGGGCTGCTCTGAGTAACTAGTGGAAAAGGCACCCTCTTTGGGGCCAAGCCTTCTCTGCCCCTCCATCTTCCCACCTGTAAGATGAGAATAATAACATTACCCACCTCATGGGATGGCCGAGAACCAAGTAAGATATAATTGTGAGAATACTTTGTCAACAGTGATATGAATGTCAAACTGTGAGATGAATCTGACAAGTTATTTCCATTAAAATATTACACTGACAGGCATGAAAGTTGCATTCGTGTTCCCGGCTGTCACGGGACATAGATGCAGGGGGAGTGACAAGGAAAGGACAGTGAAAGGACAGGGGCACAAGAACTGAGAAGAAGGCAGGTTGTCCACAAACTGGGCTGCAATCCTGGGACCCTCCCCCAGCCAACAGCTAGGGAAACCTTCCTCCAGGCTTCAGCAAACGGCCTTCAGGGGGCCCAGGGCCCCCCATATGGGGAACAGGGCCGGATACACTGTTTTGAATCCCTGTTCCATCACGTGTGAGTCACCTCGTCCCCATGAGCCTCAGTTTGCTCATCCTAGAGCAACGGCGACAGCTGGCTGCAGGGTTGTTGTGAGGGTTACATGGGGTGTGAACAGTGTTTGGCGCCCCGTAGGCTGTGAGTTTCCCAGTTTCTTTAATGGTGCCTCCCAAAGGCCTCAGGACAAGAAGCCGAGGGACTTAGGCTCAGGAAGGCACATCTTTCCAAGGACAGGTGCACAGGTGCTCTGGAGATGCCAGCCTCTCTCCCTGCCCACCCACTTGGGTTGGTCCGCTCCACTCCGCAGCCCTCGGGCATCCCAGAGCCCCAGCAGGCTGCTGCGGGCACCTGCTGCCACCTACAGGCCCCGCATGGCACTGCCTCCTCCCGCACAGCCTCGAAGAGGGCGCTCCCAGCGTTCAGCTCCTCAGAGGGGAAGCCAATGCGTGTCTCCTCACCTGCTGGAACTCCGTGAGGCAATGACAATCTTTATCTTTACGTCTCTAGTATCCAGTGCGGTGTGAGCACAGTTTGTGTTCAACTTGTGATTACAGAATGGATGAAGGAATGAGTGAATGAACACCTGGCCTCAGCTCACAGTGGTAGGGATCAAAATGAGACATCAGCAGGCAGTTAGTTGAGAGTCACTGAATGCCAGCACAGGTGACTCAAGGAGGCTTGGGGATTTTCCTTCAGAGGCCTGAGGGCGCAGGAGTGATTCTTAGCTGCCTGGGCTGAGTTAGGGAGGCTTGTATTAGAAGCTTCAGGGACGCTGCTATTGTTATGGGTGAGTACAGAGCTCCTCTATTTTTTCTTCCTCCATCCTGGGCCAGGATCTTCCTCAGGAAAATGCCCTCGGTCCGAGAAAGCCTGAGGGAGCGAGGCGTGGACATGAGCAGGATCGGCGCCGAGTGGAGCCAGTTCACCAAAAGACTCTCGCGAGACAACAGCACCTCCCCCGTGGTCCTCACCAACTACCTGGACGTGAGGACCCCGCTCTGCCCCTGCACCGCTCTTGGGCCAAAGGCTTTCTTTGCTCTTTCCATGCTGTCTTTGACCAAGGAGCACTAAGCAGCCTACAGCACTCCCATTTTACAGCTGGAAGCCTGAGGCACTGGAGGCGGGAGGGAACCCAGAGGCAGAGTTCAGTCTGGAGCTCGGGCATCCGGCTCTGGTGTCACGGGTCGGCAGGAGGGGTGTTCGGCCTCAGGTGCAGGTTTCTGGGACCAGGCTCAGTGCAGACTGGCTGCGTGCTACTCCAGTGGTTCCTCAAGGGGTGGGCAGCTTCCTGCTTCATTCCCAGCATTTTAATTTTGCCCCCTTGTCTCACTTCCTGGGAAGTCACAAGACAGTGCCAAGCCTCCCACCCAGGCCCTGCTGGAAAATGGAAACCCAGAGAGGATATAAGATCTACCTAATCTCACCCGAGTGGCAACAGGGCTATCAGGCACGACCCCACGCTCCCCAAGCTCCTCCAGCCGCCTCTGTCCTTTCACCCCTACAGACCCAGTACTATGGCGAGATCGGCATTGGCACCCCACCCCAGACCTTCAAAGTCATCTTTGACACAGGCTCGGCCAACCTCTGGGTGCCCTCCACCAAGTGCAGCCCTCTCTACGCAGCCTGTGGTGAGCCCCAGGACCTGCCTGCCTTCCCCCGAGCCCCCGCCGTGCCACACTCAGGCAGTCCTGCCCCACACGCAGCTAAGTCTGTCCTGCTCCCGTTTGAGCTGTTTTCTCTCTGCCTCTACTTCCACTGCCCCTGAAAAGAGAGAGGAAAATGGTCCCCATTTTCCTGATATGGCCACCAAGGTAGGAAAGCAAGCTTCAGGAGCCCACAGCCCACAAGGCCATTTCGCAGCCTTCCCGAGACTGAGAAGGGCCTGAATTCTCAGACCCATCCAAGGCACTCGTGCTCTTCCATCCCTATCCTTAGTCAACAAGCTTTTATTGAGTGCTTACTGTGGCCAGAATCTTCTCCCCATCCCAGTGTTGGGAATTACTTTAAAAGGCTTCATTTGAGACAAAATTCTCAGACATATGGGCACATAACAGGGGCCCAAGAAACACAGTCCGTGATTGATGAAATGCATTTTCTGAGCCTCCAACCTCAGGGCCACCCCATCCCTGAACCTAAGTCCTCAGTCACACAAGCCATACCCACAAGGCGCCTGCCTCCGAGCCACCCTGCTGGGCCGCTCTTGGACAGACCTGAGCCTGTGTCCTTCTGCCAGAGATTCACAGCCTCTACGACTCCTCGGAATCCTCCAGCTACATGGAGAATGGAACGGAATTCACCATCCGCTACGGATCCGGGAAAGTCAAAGGTTTCCTGAGCCAGGACATGGTGACTGTAAGTAGGACTGTCCGGGGCCGTTTGACTCCCTGCCTTTCGTGTCCCCAGACCTCTCCTGCACCTCAGGGCCCATACGTGGGGAAGGCTCAGTGCAGCCCACCCTGGAGCCTGGGGATTTGAGGAACACCCTGCTGTCCCACCTCTTGCTAGAGCCACAAAGCAGCAGCACGTGGCACGGAGCACACCTGAGCTCCTGGCTCAATGCTGGGTGACTTATGGAGGCTTTCACATCTAACTCACAAGCAGGGCTTGTCCCGAGCCCCACAGCCTCCAGTCAAGTAACCCAGCTGAGGTCACCCAGCTCTGACTGGCTCCTAACCAGACCCTAGACTGAAATCAGGGTCAGAGTCAGGGTCAGGGCTATCGTTGACATCATCGTCAGGGTTAGTTTTAGGGTCAGGCATAGGTTTGTTAAAAAAATAAAATTCAACTGAGTAAATCAGAAGATCTAATTGGCTTTATTAAATGATTCCTGCATCAGGCAGCACCTCATCTGGCACGCAGACAGATACTTGGAGAAGGTACACAGCGTGAAAGGCTTTCATAGTAAGGAGGATGAGTCAAAGAAAGGAACTCAGCAGCAAGGAAAAAATGAAAGTTCATTGGAGGAAAGTAAAAGTTCAGGTGACCACAGCTTCTCATTGGCTGAGCTGCAGCATTTTCCATTGGCTGGGCTTGTTGCTGGGCAACAAGGAAGTCTTCCTTCTGTGGGAGCAGTAAAGTAGTTGCACTTCCTGTTTGGGAGAGCAAGGTACTCTCATCCTGTTGGGGTCAGTAACTGAGGTCTTCCTGTTGGGGTCAGCAACTGACACTTTCTGTTGGGGTAACTGAGGAGGAGTGGCAGGGTGTGGGATCTCCCTCTAAGAGGCCTTCCAGACTCTGGTTTTAGTTGAGCTTTCCTTTATTAATTTTCATAGGTTTTAAGGTCATAGTTGAGGTTGGACCTGTCTCTGACTCCTCCCCATTCTGGGGTTTCTCTAGCCCTGCTCTGTGAGAGTTAGGGGAGGGATGCCCATAGAACCTGGAGGAAATAGGTATGAACTTACTTCTCCCCTTGTCTGTGAAATCAGGGGGAAAGGAGCATCGGGGGCTGGCCTGGCTATGCTGAAGAAATCCTTAGCCCATAACGGGGTGGGGGACTCAGGCCCAGTCCTGCCACTGTGAAAGCTGGGCCATTGCGGAGGGGGAATGGGAGCTCCTGGCATCTTTTCTGCTCCTGCTTGGCAGTACCGCCTTCTCAGCTTCTGCCCCTTCCAGTCACTGAGCAACCCCAGTTCTCTCTGGACCCCACAGCCTAGATGCATATCAGGAGAGAAGATATCTGTGGGGTTGATGAACTGGTCTTACCCTAAAATGCGACACCCTGGAGCATATGTGCCCCTGGGGCCCCCAGTGGGGAAGATCCTGGTCGGGGGTGGGCAGTGAGCTTGGTCTCCCCAGTCCTTCCTCCCACAGGTGGGCGGAATCACAGTGACGCAGACGTTTGCAGAGGTTACGGAGCTGCCCTTGATACCCTTCATGCTGGCCAAGTTTGATGGGGTTCTGGGCATGGGCTTCCCTGCACAGGCCGTCGGTGGGGTCACCCCCGTCTTTGACCACATCCTCTCCCAGAGGGTGCTAAAGGAAGACGTCTTCTCTGTCTACTACAGCAGGTGGGCCTGGGCCTCCAGGGGCTGAGGCAGGGAAAGCGGGGAGGCAGGCCAGCTGGGAGAGCAGGAGCGCTCGGGCCAGGTGTGTTCCCGGGCTCTTCCGCCCTGATCTAGAGCTGCACCGTACAATGTGGAAGCCACTACTTACATGTAAATTAATTAAAGTTAAGTAAAATTAGGCATTCAATTCCTTAGCCTCATGAGCACATTTCAAGTGGTCAGCAACCACAGTGGCTATTGGCTACCATATCAGATAGTACGGACACAGAACATTGGCATTACTGCCACAGCCTCAGTTAGACAGCACTGCTCTAGAACAAGAGGACAGTGCAGGGTAGGGGGATGGGAAGGAGGCACTGCTGTCACCTAGGGACCCTGCCTGTGAGGGCCCATGGCTCCTCCCACACAGTGACAGCCAACTTCGTTCATTCATTCATTGGTGAATTTGCTCACTCATTGATTCAACAAACATTGGGTGCTCTGCGAGGCTCTGGGTGCCGCCATGAATGCAGCGTGTGAGACAGAGTGTCTGTGCACACAGAGCCTGCAGTCTACAGGGGAAACAAGAAGCGTGTGAGCAACAGCAGTGGGCACAGGGCTGAGGCCCATGGGTACTTTCCAACTCTAGGCTGAGCTTATGGGCAGCTCCGCCAGCCCTGGGGAAACCGTCGTCAGCAGCTGAGCAGGGCTATGATCTGCTCCGAGCTGCTGGGTTTAGAAAGACGGCCTGAGCTGGAGAGGAGGAATGATAAGGGTAAGAACATGAGGCCAGTGGCAGTGAGGATGCAGGGGACGGTCGAAGTCCAGAGAGATCGCAGAGGTCAAAGGGAGAGGAGTGTCTGGTTTGGTGAGAGAAAGGGAGGCACTGAGAAAACGCCCCGGCTTGGCTCTGCCGTCAGGGGCAGTCTGGCAAGAGCTGTTGCAGAGGGGAGCAAGGCCAGCCGGCAGGCAGTGAAAAGGCAGATGCAGCCTGCTCTGAGAAATTCAACAGGGAAGGGGATGTCAGGTGGAGGCGCAGGCAGAGAAGCAGAGAAAAGAAGGGTGGGTGTTTTTAAATGCTAGAGGATGCTTGCAGGTGAGGGAGGAAGTCAATGGAAAGCAAGAGACTGAAAATGGAAAAAAGAGGAGATCATTGAGGGCCCAGGAGCCTGGAGGCCATGGCAGGGAGGGGCATCCAGCACACAGGAAGTGGGGGGGCCCTTGTTGAGGAGAGGGCCTGCCTCTTCCTTTGCCGTAGGCCGGGAAGGAGGGAACATCCCGAGAGATCTTGAAGTGTTGGGCTAGCCCAAGCACACACGTACTGGATTTGCAAAAATGCAATTAACTGCACTTGCACAAATAACATGTACACACCTACACACCCGTGCACAATGGTGCATGGAATCAGGCCTCCTATTACGAGTGCTGGAAAACCCCACCTCTCTCTCTTACACACACACGCTCTGGAAACCAGCCCTAAGATAGGCCCTGAGCTGTGGGAGGCATCGTGCAGCCTGGAGGAGAGGAAAGCAAGGGGGATCAGCTTCAGACTGGGCACCAGGAGCCCTCGCTCCAATCCTCCATCACCCCACTCACCACCTGGGTGACTTCACTTCTTGGTGATGACGCCATTGCCTGAAGGGCAACAAGGGTGCATAACACCCACCTGCCAGACCAGAAGCTGGTGAGGTTCACCGGAAACAAAGGCTTCCTTTCTGCTGTGTCTCTTTCTTTGCAGAAATTCCAAGTAAGGAGAAACCCCCCTCACGGTCTTGACCCTCCAGAGCACCTGGCCCAGAATCATACACGGCACTCGACCAAAACTCACCTCAGCAGGCCCAGGCTCTGCGGATGCTGAAGTTCTCCCCCCCACCCCCACTTCCTGCCCCTGCCCACCCCCACCCAGCAGCTCCCCAGACTCCCCTCCCACGCACCTGCTCAACCCGCAGCAACCGGAACCCAAGTGGGGGGCGGGGCATGGCGATTTGCCTCTTGTTTGCATTCTACTGGCTGTCTCTGTGCCTGTTCCTTTTCTGTGACCTCTCTGGGGATGCTCTATTCCGCATGGTTGGACTGTCCTGGAACCACCCCTGGCTGGGCTTGGGGAGGAGCAGGAAAGATAAGGTGGTGTGCTCTGCAGATTCCCAGCCTTGCCCTCCCTGCCCCCCTTCCTCTGCCACACCCTGCACCCTGCCCAACTTCCCCTGTCGCTAGGGTCTTTGGGTCTCAGAGGTTATGGGTCTCCAAGAGCCTCTGATCTTCCCTTTAGGAATTCCCACTTGCTAGGGGGAGAGATTGTGCTGGGAGGCAGCGACCCCCAGTATTACCAAGGGAACTTCCACTACGTGAGCGTCAGCAAGACTGACTCCTGGCAGATCAAAATGAAAGGGTCAGGAATCCTCAACCCTCTCCCCTCTCCAAAAATGCTGCTGCCTGGGGGTGGGGGAGCAGGGAGGGCAGCTCCTCTCTCCTGACGCAGCCACTTCTTAAGGCACAGCCAACATTTGCTCTCTGCCTGCTCTGTCTGGGGATGGGAACAGAGATATGAGGAACAGAGGGGAGGGGGCCTCCTGAGAGTAGGTGGGGGGTCACTAAGCCATGCGCTGAGGGAGGGGGGCAGCACCTTTCCTCCTCCAGCACATGCCTTACCTGTCCTCCAGTGCATCACTGGACCACCGGCATGGCTTCCCCTCACTGGCCTGGCGTCAGGAAAGTTATGCAGCCTGGTGGTGCCCCATCAGCCCTCCCTGTCTGACTGTCTGTCTGACTGTGGTCTCCCCCAGGGTATCTGTGAGGTCGGCCACCTTACTCTGTGAGGAGGGCTGCATGGTAGTGGTGGATACTGGCGCATCCTACATCTCGGGTCCCACCAGCTCCCTGAGGCTGCTCATGGAGACCCTGGGGGCCAAGGAGCTGAGCTCAGATGAAGTAAGAAGCTTGGGGGGGCGGGGGGGGGGGGCAGGCCAGGGATTAGGGGAGCACCACCTGGTCCAGGCCCTGAAATGACCCCAGGCAGCATTAGGTCCCAAATGAGGCCATTTTGGGCTTTCCCCTCTTCATCTCTCACACTCTTCCCCCCAGGGAGGGGGCATGCACCCAGCCCTCTCCAGAGAAGGGCCCAGGCCACAAGCACAGGGCTACGTCTGCTGGGGGACTTCCCACACTCAAAGAGGCTCCCTCTACCTTCCCCCCAGTATGTCGTGAACTGTAACCAAGTGCCCACACTCCCTGACATCTCCTTCCACCTCGGAGGCAGAGCCTACACGCTTACCAGCGCAGACTACGTATTACAGGTGAGGCCCGGGCCTGCCCTCAGTGACAGGGAGGACGGGTGGGCGGGGGCCCTCAAAAAGGGACAAGTCATCATGCACAGATTGCACGCTACCTCACTGGTTCTCAAACGTGGCTGCATGTTAGAGTCACCTGGGAGCTTTTAAAAGTCCCACTAACAAGCCACTTCCCCTACTTCTTAACTCAGAACCTCTGGGCGTGGCACCTGGGCATCAGAGTTTTCAAAACTCCCCAGGTGACTGCAATGTGCAGTCAAGCGTGGGAATCATGTGCTCATCCCCTTGTCTCCGGGTTCTCATCAAACGCCCCCAGGAATGCTGTGCTTCTGTCTTATCCCCTTTCATACCCAGCAGACTTAGCGCAATGAAGTGAAGCCCTAGGGTCAGAGCTCTGCCAGACTGTAAGCTCTTGAAGGTAGCGCTGTACCCAATGCATTGTCTGCCCGGTGTCTAGCTCAGCGCCTGCATCCAGGAGGCATGCGACCCACAGCGGGTTGAAAGGGCCAGGATGCGATGGAGGCCCACGGCAGATGGGGGGAGGGGACAATGCTGAGGACAGCTGCTGGGCTCAGGCGAGGTGGAGGGAGAATGGTTATGTGCTGGGCAGTGAGGAAACCCTCTTCCTTCCTGCCAGGATCCCTACAGTAATGATGATCTGTGCACACTGGCCCTCCACGGTCTAGATGTCCCACCACCCACCGGGCCTGTCTGGGTCCTGGGCGCCAGCTTCATTCGCAAGTTCTACACGGAGTTTGATCGGCATAACAATCGCATTGGCTTTGCCTTGGCCCGCTGAGGCCCTCTGCTGCCCAGGCGGGCCTTGCCCTCAGCCCTAGCCCAGAGCCAGAGCACTCTCTGGGAACCCCCTGCCTAGCTTGCGCCCTCGTGCAGGAGCCCAGGGCGTGGGGCTCCTCCCCACCACTTCCCCTGTTCACATCACCAGCTCTTCCTGGCTTTGAAGACAAACAGAATAAAAACTTCATGTTCACAACCCTGTGGCACCTGGGTTCACTTGGGTTTGAAACAGGCACAGCCATGTGATCACGGCAGATAGGGGTGTGACACAAGATGATAAACTACACATTCCCCTGCATGCAGGGTTCCTGCGTGCAGGGGTGACGCCATTTGTCCAGTGTCGGCAGGGCTTAGCTGGGGTTGTTTACACAACCTCGGTGGGAAGTTTGCAGAGTCAGCCCCGTGCCCCCTCCAGCTCCTCGAGGACCAGAGCTAAGGCTGTGACAGTAGACAGTAGCTCAGAAAGGCGCTCCCAGCTCGTGGAAGCCAGCCCCAAGCTTAGGCTCTGCATTGCTGAGCTGGCCAGTGCTGCCTCACGCACTGCAAACCAGCCTGGCCCCTGCAGCCATTTACATCTGCAGTCTAAGGCATCACCTAGAAACAGAGCACTAGAGAACCGACATGTGGGGAAACCGAGGCTCAGAGAATGGAAGTCATTTGGCCAAGATCACTCAGTGAAGTGCGAAAATCAAGACTAGAGCCAGCCTGTCAGACTCTGCCTTGGGGGACTACACGCAAGGGTGCCTTCTCAGGCGCTGAGCTTCCCACACCCTGGTGTGGGGCCGCGTGCACAAGCACACAGACGCACACTGTTCCCCTCCGTCTTGGGGACTTGGGAATGATAGGCTGAAGTCTTCTCCTGCTCTTACCCCTTGGGTCACCTGCAGGGGATGTGTAGCTTGGGAATGAGAGGCAGCACCCACCTGAAGCCACTGACACTGTCCCTCCTCATGGGAGCGGCTCACCCCTCTTTTGACCAAAATGGGTGGCCTAACCAAGCCCTGGCAAACCTCATAGTTCTAGAATTGCAACCTCTTGGGATTGTAGGGGACCCCAGCATTCCTCTAGGACAGCATTCCTGTGCAGAGACTAGAGCAGGAGCCTGTGTTCAGGACCCTGGACCCCCACCTTGCTTTCCTGGTGGCTTGTTGCCTGCCTGGCTGTATTTTCTCACCACAAAAAGGAAGGGTTGCCATCGGTATCCTTTCCAGCTCTGACATCCTGGGGCTCCATGACCTGAAGTAGGCAGACCCCCATAATCTCCTATTCCAATAGGGTGGTCACATAATGGCCATTTAAATTAAAATTAAATAAAATGTCGCAGCAGCCATATTTCAATTGCTGGAGAGTCACACGTGGCTAGCGGCGACTGCAACGGACGGCACAGATACGGAACATTTCCACCATTGCAGAAGTTGCGCTGGGCAGAGCTGGATTCTGGACAGCAATAAAGATAGGGGCCTTGTGGTTGAGAGGGTCCTGAACAGGCCAAAGGGACAACCCGGGGAAAAAGCAAAGGGCCCCTTCTCTGCAGGCGCTTTGCTGGGTGGGCAGAGAGAGCTCTCCCACCCGGGCTGGTGACTAGTGAGGTCCCCATTGGCATGCCCACCCCCAACACGCATCACCCAGTGTCCTCTCGCCATCGAGTGTGTGGGGGGGGGGTCGGGGGCAGGATTTGTCTTGAGGGTTCCCTGCAGGGAAGGGCCTTTGAGACGCAGCAGGGTCGCTCCGCAGAGCTTTCTCCAGGAGTCAAGGGACTTGGGGCAGCGAGCCGGCGAACAAGAGCGCGAGCCCAAGCTGACCTTTTGGAAGCAGCCGGATCTCCATAGTCCAGGACAGAGTCGGGGCGCAGGAAGAGACCTCCCCCGTCCCCGCCCCAGGAGGCCCAGGGAGAGCGGCCGCAGCCGAGGTGGGAGGGAGGAGGCCGCCTCACCGCCTCTCGAGCCGGGAAGGGAGCCGGGGCGGAGACGCCAGGGACCCAGGTGGGGGCGGCCCCGGGCCGGGCCCCGCCCCGGCCCCGCCCCTGGCGTCACGGCCTCCCGGCAGTGTCGCCCCGCCCGGCGCTCCAGGTAGCACGCCCGTGGCGCTCCCCAACGGCCGGCGAGCCCGGGAGGGGACGTCCCCACGGCCTCCGCCTCGCGGCCCTCGCCCGTGATGTCACCAGCGCGGCGGGCCCGGCGTCCCCGGGTCGGCCTCGGGCGCCGGGCCGCGGGCTCCTGAGTCACGGGCTGCCCGCGGCCCCTCCTCCAGCGCTCCCACTCGCGCCGGCCCTCCGCAGGGGCTGGCGTTGGCGCGAGGCTCCGAGGGGGCGGGGGCCGCGGATGGCTGTGCCCCCTCCGGCTCCTCCGCCGCGCTCGCCCGCGCACCTGGGGAGGCGGGCGCCGCGCGCACGTTGCTCATGGGGCATGGAGGAGAAGGCGGCGGCCAGCGCGGGCTGCCGGGCGCCGCCGGGCCCCCCGAGGTCCGGCGCCGTCCCGTGCTTCGGCATATCCGTGGACCAGGACGACATCCTCCCCGGCGCCCTGCGCCTCATCCGGGAGCTGCGGCCGCACTGGAAGCCCGAGCAAGTTCGGACTAAGGTAGCCGAGCGGGCGCGGGGTCTGGGCTGTGGCCCTGCCAGGGCTGGAGCCGGGGCGTGGGGACGTCTGTCCGTGCATCCTCCCGGGTGTCGGTGCGGGCGCGCGCGGCTGCTGCGCAGCAAGGGGTGGGATTGGTGTTTTGTGTATGTATCTTTCTCCCTCTATTTTGGTCCCTAAGCAAAGCTAGGCTCCCACCTCCGTCGGCCCTGCACACACCCCCGTCCTCTTGGGGTCTCCTGCCCACTGTCAGCATGCTGCGCGAGCAGGCCCCACCCCCTGTCGCGGCGTGCTGGTGCCCCTGGCTGCCCAGAGGCACGTCCCCAGCCGGCTCTGAAGCCTGAGGCGGCGGGAACTTTTAAGGGAACCCCCACACGCACACACACATGCTGCTCCTTCTCCACCCTGGGTGGGAGCAAAGCCGCCAGACCCTGAGCGGCCCTGCAGCCCCGGGAGCCACCCCGAGGATGTGAGGCCAGCCCCAATCTCTGCTCTTGGTGGCAGCCCCGCCATGCGCCCCCACAGGGCGCTCCCCAGCCCAGCTGGGCACACTCTCAGGGACACAGATGGAGGCAGAGCCTCGGCTGAGGAGCCTCAGGCTGACTCCCCAGCTGACCTGCGTCCTCTGAAAAGTCTTCACCTGCCTGCCCTCCCCTGACCCCTCTGGGAGCTGCCTGTGGAGGAAGGTGCCCTGAGCCGGGCACCTGCAGCTTGCGCCGGAGTGGCAGGGGCTCTGCGCTGGGCCTTGGGGTGGGGGAAGGCGGGGTCAGGACCAAGTGTGGAGGCTGACAGTCTTCTCTTGCAGGAGGAGTAGGTGGGTAGTGTTTTCAGAATAAAAGGCCCACTCTGGTGTAAGACTGTCCCGTGTCAAGCAGGCCTGAAGCTGATTCCAGCGCCAGTTAACATGCTGTCTGCCAGTCTCTCCTCTCTCTGGGCCTCAGTTTCCCTACCTAGAACTAGTGCAGATGTCCTCTAAGGCCCCTTCCAGCTTCGTCAGGCTGTGCCCCGTAAATTCCATGGTTCATTCCTCCCTGTCACCCTACCCAGAGAGTCCGCTCTCCCAGCCCAGGGTCCCCTGCCGCTTCTGGTGGGAATCCAGAGGCCAGGTGGAGCCTTGGCCACGAAGCCCTGGGGTCCCGCACCTCTGCCCCTGAGGGCCAGCGGACAGCAGACAGCCCTGTGCCTTGCAGGGAGTGAGAGGCCGCGGGTCGGATGTGCTCCTCCTGGGCGACTCCTGGCCTTCCTCTGCGCATTCTGGTCTGTGGAGGTTTCATTCAGGGCCAGGGTGGAGGAGTAAGGAGGGGGGACTTCTAACCACCGATTGGTGTGGGAGTTCCTCCACTGCCAGATCCCATCCACTAGAGGCAGGCCCGGGAGGAGTGAGTGCCGGGGCTGAGCCCAGGCTGCCGTCTTCTTCCTGAACTCTGTGGTCCGCCTCAGGCGTGGAGGCGGAGTGGAGCACTGGGAACAGTGCTGAGCTTGGTTAAGTGAGGGGGCTAAAGGCCTGGGGGTCCTGCGTGGTGCGCTCAGCATTCAAATGAGCTCCCCGTGCTGGAGCTGGGGAGCCCGAGGGCAGGAGCGGAGGCCCTGCCCACACGCCCTTGCACTGTCCCCATGCTAGCGCTTCACTGATGGCATCACCAACAAGCTGGTGGCCTGCTACGTGGAGGAGGACATGCAGGACTGTGTGCTGGTCCGGGTGTACGGGGAGCGGACGGAGCTGCTGGTGGACCGGGAGAATGAGGTCAGGAACTTCCAGCTGCTGCGAGCACATGGCTGCGCCCCTAAGCTCTACTGCACCTTCCAGAATGGGCTGTGCTATGAATACATGCGGGGCATGGCCCTGGGGCCTGAGCACATCCGTGAGCCCCGGCTTTTCAGGTGAGTAGGGTGCCCAGGTACCCTTCGTCTCTACTATTCCTTTGGCCTGGGCTTTGAACTCCTTGGCCAGCTTCTTATGGTGTCCATGAATGAGTGTCTTAAGATCTGTGAACTCCCTGAAATTGCATGAAAAATGTTTGTGCGTTTATGTGCATTGCTCTGCAGACAGGGGCAATAGCTTTGTGTAGGTTTTCAGTGGGGCCTGTTAGAAGGATGAGTTCTTGAGGAGGCGAGTGAGAATTTTGGTAAACATTGGACCAAAGGACCTGGTTCCCTAAATGCAACAGGGCTCTGCTTCCTGGCCCATGCCTCAGCCTTCTGCCCACCCCAAGTCTGCCCTGGAAACATTCTGGAGCCTTGGAGATGAAATCTGAGCCGAATCCCCAGAGTGGATGGGGTTTCCTGCCCTCCCCCCACTCCTGCCAAGAGCTCAGGCCTGCTAGCAGAGTGGGCCCCATCCAGGGTGAGCATGGTTTTACCAGCCCAGAGAGAAGCCATCCCTCCCCCGGTCTGAGCTCCTTTCGGGTTCCCTGACAGGTGGGAGCCCAGGTTTGAGGAGCTGCCAAGGCTTCCTTCCAGAAGCTCACCAGAACCATGGCCCGCGGGGAACCCCTCCCATTAAATGCCTGGATAGGACTGTGTAGGACCCAGGAATTGGACTTGACCTTCAAGCCCTGTGGATGCCGCTGTGGGGTCTGGAAGGGGTAGAACCAGAGAGGAGCCCAGAGTGCATTCCCTCTCTCTGGCCATGCTAGGCAGGGGAGTCTGCCAGCTCTCGCCTTCCTCCTTCCAATGCCACGTCCACATGCAGGGCACTCAGATGCCAGTGAGGCCCCAGGCAGATGAGGTTTACGCCTGACACTGGGGACAGCCACACAGGGGTCTGCCTGGGATGCTTGGTGTCTGTCCTGTCTCACCCAAGGGGAAGGAGCCTGCCACATTCCGAGGGGAAACAAGCCCACCCAGGGAGTCAACCAGGAAGCTTCCTTGCCCCCTCACCTGGTACCCAGTGAACCCCAAGTTAGTGCATCTGGGCCTGTTTGCAGAGACCTTCTGGCAGGCCCTCTAGGGACCTAGAAGAAGGGAATCTGAGAGCCGCCCGCCCGTGCTCCTGAGCACTGCGTCTGGGGCTGGTGAGTTGTGTTTTCAGCTGTCTGTGTGGGTCTGCAGGTGGGGGACATACAAACCTGTGCAAGGGTCTTCTCAGGCTCCGGCTGAGCAGCTGCTGCGCGCCCACCTGGAGGTGTGAGGTCAGAGCAGGGCGAGGGACCTGTCCTGGCTTCTTGCACCAGCTTCCTCCCAGCTGTCCCTCAGTCTGGTGCAAATAAGCTCCTATCCTGGCAGCTCCTCACCACTCCGTCTCCCCCCAGCTCTGTGAATCTGATGCTGCCCCTCGTTCTCTCAGGGAGACAATTACCATTGTCAGGAAGATTGAAGCTGGATGTAGGTTCACTAATAAGAACTTTACATTTGGGGAGAGCCAGAAATTGGGATGGGTATAGGAGGTAGGCCCTTCCTTGGTGGTTTTCCCAGGATAGACCATTGTCCTTCTGGGGTGAAGGTGGAGCTCTGAGGGAAAGGCAGGGAGGAGAAGTACCTCTTTCTCCTACTACCTCCCCATGTCCCCTGAACCCCAGCTCCCACCCTCTGCCTGCCAAGGCTCTGCAGTGTAAAGATGCTGAGTGTTGAGGTCGCTTTCATTGCTATTCCAGACAACAGCCCTATTGATGTCCAAGGAAACGCTCTGTTCGTGCTCTATTTGGAATCTTCTTTTGGGAAGGGAAGGCCTGCGTCTCGGGTCTCTTTCTCTGCCTTGCCCAAACCCTGGTGGGCTCCCTCCTGCCCCAGGGCCTCCAGCCTCTGAAAGCACAGCCTTCATCTCTCACCTACTGGGTGGCTGCCACACCCCTGCCCCTTGCACCGTTTAGGAGGTGGGGGCCTCAGGGGCTTCTGGAGGAGCCCCTAGTCTGCTCTGTTATCCTGTTGGGTGATGGCCTGCCCCTTCCCAGGACCTGGAACAACTTGGTAACAAGGTTTCAAACAGCCAATGCCTTTGTTGTCTTTCCCAGTGATTATTATTTGAGCAACAGGCAGAGGCGAAGGAAGCTTGAACATTGGAGGCTTGGCAGCCGGGTGGGGGCTGGGACTCCAGAAGGGAGGGCTGGCAGAGGGCTGGGGGAGCCCAGCTGGCACATAGGGCCTTGATGCTGAGGTCCTTATCAAGGCCCTCCCTCTCTGACCGGTCAGTCCTCCGTCCACCCCCGCCCTCTCCCGGCAGCCTTGCCCAGTGCTGCTTTCTCCTCTCCCCACCGCCCCCTCCTTCTCTCCCGGGGACCTTGGATAATGTCCACAGGAGAGCTTGAAAATAGACCGCTGGTTTGTTTTGCGGCCTTGGCACCCAGCCGCCAGCATAAACTCCCTGCCACAGAGGAAGGGGCTGCCCTGCACGGCCTGCTTCCCTCCCCACCTTGGCCAGGCTGATAAGAGGTGGGCGTTCCCTCCCTGCCTGGCACACCATCTCTGATCCCTTGGTGCCCTGCACTCCCCTCCCCCTGAGGGCATGGGTCAGAGTCCAAGCAGGGAGGAAGGGTACCACCTCCATCCCCAGGTGACCTCTCTGTCCTCAGGGATTGCTATGGGCACAGCCTTGGGGTGGGGCCAGGTCACTGACCTGTGGCCAGCAGCCCACTGCTTTGCCCTTCCGCTGCCTGAAGCCACCCGGCTCTGGAGAGGGCATGGGAGCTGCTGGGCCAAAGGCTTTCTCTCCCTTTCATGCCCTCTGCTGAGACCCTCCTCCTGCAGGACCCAGAGCTCCTGAAAGATTTGTAACAGCCCCACACTTGCCCTCTGGTTAGCCCCCAGTGGGCCCTGTAGGCCCCTTTCTGGGCAGGAGGGGCTGAGCCGAGGGGGGCCTGCCCCACACTGATATACTGCCCTTCCTGTTTTCTGCTGTAGGCTAATCGCCTTAGAAATGGCAAAGATTCACACCATCCACGCCAATGGCAACCTGCCCAGGCCCACCCTCTGGCACAAGATGCACAATTATTTCACCCTCGTGAAGAACGAGATCAACCCCAGGTACAAAGATCTGGGAGGGTTCAAGGCTGCCTCTGTCTCCACTGCCTTCATGTGATCCCCCCTTCTTTCAGCTCCATCCATCCCAGGAGGAGGTTTGGGGGAGTCGGTCCTGATTGCCGAGCCTGTGTCTCCAGCAGAGTTGGGCTGACCGACCACCCCCCAGGAGCTTAGATCCACAGTTTCATACCTGTGTGCTTATCTCTCCTTGAGTCTGCTGGTTGTGGCAGGGACTAGGGTTGGGGGCAGTGTCTCCCAGTTTATTTAAAGGATACCGGGGCTCAGAGACTAAGCTTTGCCCAATGTCGAGGCCTAGTCAGAGGCAGAGCTCGTTTTCCCAGCCCAGGGCCCTTTCTATCTGGGCTGCCTTCTGAGCAGTGAGAAGGGAGGGCTGGCCCTCAGAATGGGGTGAGACTGGGTTCAGACCAGGCAGAGGAGCTACACTCATCAGCCGACAAGCCCTTGGAGCCTCGAGGCTCCTGCTGCCTGCCTGGCTGCCTCTCGTCCCCACACGCTCCAGGGACACTGCCCCTACCTGGTTCAGATGGCTGGCTGGCTGCTCTCTCGGAAGGGGGTACTCCACCCATCCTGACACTTCCTTTCCTCAGGGAAGACGGACTTCCTACACAGTTAAGCTCTCTGGCCGGCACCCCAAGGGTCCTCCTGGCCTTCAGATGCCGACTCCCTGCATCCCACTGAGGGGTGAGGAAGAGATGGCAGGTGGAGAACAGAGTGCTGCCCCTCCTCGCGCCTCCAGGGGGGCGCAGCACTGAACCTCTGCTCCCTCATGCTCCCCACCGGGCTGAGCGCCATCCTTCTTCCAGAAGTTCACGGGAGCAGGCACAGAGGGATTTGGGGGAGGGGTATCTCCTTTTGCCCTCTGAGATGACAAGACAATAAACAACTCTGTCTTGGTCATGTGTCTCTGTCACATGTCCACACACATGCATGACTTTATCTGGATCCTTCCACTTAATGAACATCAAGCACTGCTTTGGGACTATTTGTCCAGGATGGCCCTTGTTCAGACCCTCTGTATCAAATGTCATCTCTAGGACAAGGACTGCCTTCTCCTTTAGGACTAGAACTGTGCAGGGCGAGCAGGATCCTTTGGTGTCTGCACGAACGGGACCCTCTGATCATGCAACGCACCATCTTCATTGGACAGATGGAAAAACTGAGGCCCAGAGAGAGGAGGGCACTTGCCCAAGGTGACATTGATCAGTGGCAGCTCAAGGACTAGAGTCCAGGCCTGTTGCTCAGGCATGACCCTTGCTACTGCAGCTTCCTTTGACTGTACTGTCACTGTGTGACCTTGGGGGTGACCTTCTTGGGAGGGGAGTGGTTCCTGGAGAAGAGCCAGCCAACCCCTTTGCTCTTGTCACACCATTGACCTTGGGCAAATCAAGTTTCTTAACCTCTTTGAGCCTTGTTAGGGGATGCTGTCTGCCCTAACTGCCTGATGTGCTCACAGCAGGGTGGTGGTGAGCAGTCACTTGGACAAGATGAAGCACTTTGCTCCAGTCATTGCCTAATAACCCTGACTTAGTCAGTCCTTCATTTCACAAACGTTGATGGATTGGGATTTAAAACAAAAACAAGAACTTGACATTTGCTCTGTCCTCAAGGGGCTTAGGAACTATCTGGGTAAATAGGACCTGCCCATGCATAGCTAGGAAAGAAGGCAGGGTGTATAATGTATGCTGAGGGTGGGGGAGCAGGGAGAGTCTTCTTGGCGGAGGCCGCATGGCAGAGGTGAGAAGGAAAGCCACTCTGGCTGGAGGATGCGGCATGAGCTTGGTTTGCTCCTAGATGAGCCAGCTGGAGCACACCTTCAGGAGGGAGTGGGAGCAGTCATACGAGATGGGCTGCAGGGGTGAGTTGGAGCTGGATTATTAGGGGTCTTAAATACCAGGTTAAGGAGCCAAGATTTAACCGAAGAGGCGGTGGAAAGTCATCGTGAAGGTGTTTGAGCAGGGGGCTCAGATCAGTAACTTGGCCATGACTGTGGGTTAGGAAGAAAGCTTTCCAATGTTGTAGAGGAAGATTTGGGTGGGAGTGGGGAAAGGGCAGGGATTTGGGGTAGGGGCTAGCTGAGGATGCTGTAACAGAGAGAGCAGACCCTGGGACTAGGGTTTTCAGCCTGGGAGCCTGGGAGTCCCTGCACCTTGCTAGGCACACATGCCCAGCCCGAGTGGAGATCCACTGATCAGGAGGCCTCGCGTCAGACCCTAGGCTTCTGCATTTTGGCAGGCTCCCCAGGTGATTCCGAGGCAGGGGTCAAGAAACCATGTTTCCAGGAGTGTTGCCCTAGGGCAGCTCATCGAGGGGGCGGACAGTAGGGGGATGAGGCAGAGACTTTGTGTACATCCATTTGGTAGTCTTGCTATTTGGGTGGGCATGGAGGTGTCTGCAGCGGCTGGGAGAATGTGGGGTTGATGATGGCGTGAGGGGCGTTAAGAGGCGACTCAGACAGGCTGAGTGGTATGAAGGAAAGGTGATGAGCCAGGAAGCTGGAGCACTTAGAAGGCCCACGGTGAGGGAAGGTACGCTGAGAGCTGAGTGGACGCTCGCCGGGCAGTGGTCCCTTGTTCAGGAGGAACTCCCAGGCTTCCTGGGGGGCCACCCCTCCTGCTGCCTCTGAGGGACAGAGGAGTGGGAGGAGCAGTTCTGGCTGCAGTGTGAACGTTTCTGTGGTGTGGTGGTGGTTGGTGTTCTGCCAACCCCACAGCCTTAAAAGAGTCCAGTGGTGTCAGGGCTGGTAGCAAAGCTGGCGACGGTTCAAGTGCTCGGGGAAGGGGAGCGGGCCGTGGAGGGAGGCTGCCGGGGAGATAGAGGCCACGGTTCCTGCAGTAAGCATCTGCATGGCCTTGGGGCGGGCAGGGTGGGGGTCAGACAGAGGTCATGGCCTGGGCAGCAGGTGTCTGGGGTGTTGAAGGCGTGTTTGCGGGCTGGGACCTGGGCAAACCAAAGGAAACCTCCTAGTCCTTCTCTTTGGATGGTCTCAGCCCAAGAACAGAAAAGAACCTTGAAAGAAAAGGTAGCTTCTTAAGGAGAGCCAAGCTGGAAGTGCACCTTATGCAGACCCGTCCACACAGATAAACTCCAGGGAGGATGAGGGACTGCCGCCCCCAGGTCGCCCGCTGACAGACCCCCTGGCCTCAGGGAGGCTGTGTGGAGCTTCTGAGGGGCACTGAGGCCCTTCCAGGCAGGAGGCTCAGCTCACTTCTGGATCCTTGGACAGGCCGAGGACTGCTTTCCTGAGGCGAGGAAGTAGAGTCCAGCTGTGCAGGAGACATCTGGAAGCTGGAAGGAGGCCTCTGCCCTTCCTTGAGCCTCAGTTTCCCTGTGAGGTTGGAGCAGAGACATAAGATCCTCTTTAGTTCTGAGCTTCTCAGAGCCTGGGAGGGAGCCTGCCACTCATCTTTTTCCAGGGGACATGGGGTGCCTTGGTCGCTGAGTCCTCTTGGCCGTGTTCTGACCTCTGGGCTGGGTGGGGGCGACGAGCCGTCTGTGGCAGGTCAAAGAGCACCTCATTCTCATCCTGCTGTGTGCACTCTGGAAGAGAAAGCAGACCCGGGACACGTGGATGGAGATTAAGCTGCAGCCACCTCCCCTCCCCTCATTGGTGGTTCTGAGGTTTTAAGGGCTTTGCTGACTATTTGGCTTTTCAGTGTAAACAGACCTGTGTGCTTCCTGGAGACCAAAGTTCAGAGCATCTGGGCACAGTGTACCCTCACCGACTTCCCAGTGCCTTTGGGAATGTTGCTGATTGACCCATGCACTGACTCCTCAACGCATATTTCATGCAGCAGAAATTCCCGCATGCGCCCTGGGACAGGGTAGGGCCAAAGGAGGGGTGGCCTCCTGCCCTCAAGCTGCCCCTGCACAGCCTGGCAGGAGTCTGGGACAAGGCAGGGTAGGAGGGGCGAGTTATTGGGAACTACAGAGCAAGTGCTTTTCTGATGCCCCGGGCTGTGGAGGAGTGAGCCCAGAAGGAATTTGCTGGCTGTCGTATGTGGGCCTGGGGGTCTCTCTGTTAGATGAGAAGTAAGACCACGTGATCTCTCTGGTCCTTTACACTGTGACACCAGGCACCAGAGTGTGAGGGAGACGCCCCAGGACTCGCCTCTGCCTCCTTGAGAGCGAGAGCGTGCTCCGGCCCTCCCCAGGGTACCGCCTCCGCCTGCCTTGTTTTAGAGAGCTCCCCCTCCCCCAGAAATTCCTCCTGGTCCTAAGAGCTGGCCTGTCTGCCTGCCCCCCTCCACCCCTGCTCTCTTGGTCTGCGCTGATTGAGTTGGGATGCTCCTTCCCACCTGCCCTGTCCTCTCCCCGTGCCTCCTCCTTCCCTTCCTTTCCCTTTCACAAAGTAGCAGGGATGCTGTTCGCTCAGGGACTTTTGTGCTTAGCAAAATGCTCTTACACCTATGTCTTCATCAGTTTCTTAGAGTAAACACAGGAAGTCAGAAGGACAGGAGGCCTTAGCACCGTTTTACAAATGACAAAAGTGAGGGTCCGAAAGGCTAGCCATTTGTTCAAGGTTCCTCTGCAGTAAGAGGTGGTGATGGAACCGGAGCTCAGAGCTTTTGAGGCCAAGCGCCTGCCTGTCTACTGTCAGCCCTCCCTCCACCAGCCACCTTTCTTGTCACTGTCCAGCCTTTCTGCAGATGTCCCCAAGGTAGAGGTGTTGGAACAGGAGTTGGCCTGGCTGAAGGAGCACCTGTCGCAGTTGGACTCCCCTGTGGTGTTCTGTCACAATGACCTGCTCTGCAAGAATATCATCTATGACAGCACCAAAGGTACGGCTTCTCTGGCCCGGCCGGGCAGCTGCAGGGCTTGGGCTGGCTCATCAGCTGGCTTCAGGGTTCTGTTCCTCAGGCAGGTACTTGGACAAGTGAAAGGAGACCTTCTGGTTTAGGTCTTAAGTTAATTTGTAGGAGAGAAATGGAAAAGGAAGCAGATTCCCACTTAGAAAAATCTATGCCAAGAAAGGACTCAAAGTGTGGTTTGTGGAAGTCCT
>NC_060279.1:691022-776700 GCF_021613505.1 Equus quagga | reverse complement strand
CCTCAGGCAGGTACTTGGACAAGTGAAAGGAGACCTTCTGGTTTAGGTCTTAAGTTAATTTGTAGGAGAGAAATGGAAAAGGAAGCAGATTCCCACTTAGAAAAATCTATGCCAAGAAAGGACTCAAAGTGTGGTTTGTGGAAGTCCTTAACATTAGGGCACCTGTGCCATTGCCCCTGACGACGTTTTGGGCTTCTGAGGACATCCTGGCTGCCCCAAGCATTCATGGAGACAGAGCCTCCCCCAGGGGGTCCTGAGCTTGTTTTCTGGTCCTCAGCCCTGCTACGGACAGATGTCTGTGGGTGGAGAGAGTCTGAGGATGCAGCTGTGTGAGGGTGCAGCTGTGAGGGGGCAGCTGTGTGAGGGTGCAGCTGTGAGGGGGGCAGCTGTGTGAGGGTGCAGCTGTGAGGGGCAGCTGTGTGAGGGTGGAGCTGTGTGAGAGGGCAGCTGTGTGAGGGTGCAGCTGTGTGAGGGGGCAGCTGCGTGAGGGGGTAGCTGGGGCTGAGGGGGCAGCTGGGGTGGGGGGCAGCTGGGGCTGAGGGGGCAGCTGCGTGAGGCGGCAGCTGCATGAGGGGGCAGCTGTGTGAGGGTGACAGCTGTTTGAGGGGGCAGCTGGGGCTGAGGGGGCAGCTGTTTGAGGGGGCAGCTGCGTGATGGTTACAGCTATTTGAGGGGGCAGCTGCGTGAGGGGGCAGCTGCGTGAGAGGGCAGGTGGGGCTGATGGAACGGCAGAGGGACAGATGGACAGCTGGAAGGGAACAGCTTAGAAGATCGACGCTGAGGAGGCTGGGTTAGGTCAGGTTGGTGCAGATGTTCAGTAGGTGCATTCCAGAGGTCTGTGGAAGCTTGACCAGGCCCTTTTTCCAGATCTCCTGGGACCGACCGTCATTGCCTCTCCTCTACCTCATAGGTCATGTACGGTTCATTGACTATGAATATGCCGGCTACAACTACCAAGCTTTTGACATTGGCAACCATTTCAATGAGTTTGCAGGTAAGAGGGACATTGTTTTTTGACCTGTGTCCAAGATACCCTCCATATGATGGAGGGGCAGGTTGAGGGGGAGGAGGAGAGGGGTTCCACACTTGGAGGGTGGAGGTGAGACAGCCCTTGTCCTCTGAAATATCACAGCTCGAGGGGGAAAGGCACAGCCTGCCTGGGAGAGCTCCAAGTTTCACGGGGGAGGCAGGACCCACATACGCAGAGCAGAACCCTGCTAGCCCGTACGGCAGTGTGGTACAAACTAGGAAGCTGTGCCCTCTGTAAGGGCCCTGAGGATACTTGGCTTAGCATGTGAGTTAGAAAAAGGCCCCTTCCTCTGGGCAGACAGCCCACGCCAGCTGGGCTGCACAGACAACCCCAGCCTCCACTCGCCCCCTTGTCCAAGCTCCTTTATGCCCAGTACAACCTGCCCAATTGTAAATAAGGGCCCTGCGTACAGATAAGGAGCAAAATGAGCTGCGAGAAACTATTTGCCTGGTGGCCTGAAGAGAATAATCTAGGTGGAACTAGTTAAAAGTGTAGGTTCTACAACTTGACACCCCACGTTCAGATCTTAGCTTTGTTGCTTATTAGCTGTGTGACCTTGGGCAAGTTCCTTACCTTCTCTGTGCCTCTGCACAATGGAAATAATGCTAGTACCTGCTTCACAGTATTGATATGAGTTACACACGCAAGTCTGGCACATACTAAGCATCGTGTCGGTATTTATGGCTGATAGGAGGTAGCTGAGGGAAACTGGCGCAGGGCGGCAGAGGCCGGATGAGGGAGTATTTCCTCAGGGCAGGCAGTCCTTCTCTAAGGGCCCCCTGTGTACAATAGAATCATTTGTATAAAGGAAACAGTGCAGGTAGTTCCAGCTTGAGGGCTTAATTCTTAAAAAAACAATTAGATGAGACTGAAGAGACAACTCAGGGATGGAGCTGGACACTGAGGCTGGAGGGACGTCCCTGGGCTGGCAGTTGGGGGTGCTCAGCACGAGGTGGCCAGCCCCTGTGGCTTAGGATGGGTGAGGCGGGCCCAGGCCAACTGTAGAGCCACCGTCTGGCCCAGCCCAGCCCAGGCCAATCACGTCCCTTCTGGAAGCCCAGGTGACAAGGTCTGTGAAGTGCTGATTCTACCTGAGGGGATGACTCCCCGGGGTGGCCACCAGCTGCACTTAGGTCCCCAGGGGACGATGGGGGTCTCAGCTGGGCAGAGCAGCTGAGCTGTGGGGTGTGGCGCAGAGCAGAGGCTGGCGCCAGCAGGGCACTGGGCCCTGAGTGCTCAGCTGCCAGACCCATTGGCCTTTCAAAAGGGATAATTCTGAAGCATTTTAAGTCCTTCTTACCTACTGCACAGAGCAAAGTCCAGCTGGAATTTCTCCAAAGGGGCAGATTGCGTCCTGTCCCAAGTGGAGATTGGAGGAAGAACCTGGCACGGGGGAGGTGGGGGGCAAGAGAAGAGACTGGGAACGAGGAAGAGGGCCCTCCTGTGTTCTCGGGAGCTGAGCGATGGGAGGCCAACCCTGAACTGACCTCTAACTGGCTGTGTGACCTTGAGCAGATGGCTTCTCTCTGGGCCTTAGTTTCTACCTCTGCGTGAGGAAATTCTTTTCCAGCGTACTCTTGGGGCCCCAGGTGACTGACTGGTTTCCCCGGGAGCATAATGGAGGCTTGCAAAGGACAGAAAGG
Organism: Equus quagga; assembly: GCF_021613505.1. Classification (NCBI taxonomy): domain Eukaryota; kingdom Metazoa; phylum Chordata; class Mammalia; order Perissodactyla; family Equidae; genus Equus; species Equus quagga. The sequence goes on along the minus strand of NC_060279.1, from coordinate 774,027 downwards.
AAGAATAGGTTAGGAAGAGACTGTGGGGAAGGTGGCCCAGTCCTGGTCCCATCTTCAATAAACTGCTGCTTTCTCTACCGGCTGTGGAGCCAGGTCTCTGCCAGGCGCCCAGGATGTGGCTGGTGCGTAGCGGGCTGGCAGCCTCCGGACTCAAGGAATGGTGGACTAGAAGGAGTCGGGGCCGCCTAGTCCAGGGGTTCCCATCCTGGCTGCGTTTCTGAATCATCCCCAGAATTGGATGGGGGAGGGGTGCCTGGGAATCCGTGTTTTTACCAAGCTCTCCAGGTGATGTTTGTAAGTAACCAGCTCAACACTGGTCCAGGAAGCAACGTTTGAGACACGCCATTGAGTCCAGCTCCCTCCCTTTAAAAGGGAAGAGATTAGGCCTGAGGGCAGAAAGGGCTTGTCCCTGGCTGACTGGAGATGAGCGCTAGGCCTTTGCTAGACCTAAAAGGCCAAGAGGCCCCGACACTGTGCTTTGGCCGAGCGCCTTCTCGTGCCCTAGTTTCGTATAGGGCATGGGGATGCAGTGGTACTGGCTTAGGGGGTCCGTGTCACTCCCAGGACTGTGCCTTGCCCCTCAGCTGTCTGCCTGTCTCTGCTTCCCTCCAGCCCACTGACAGCAGTGTCCCCAGCTGGATGGGGCTGGACCCTCCACACATTAGATGAATTTGGCGGTCAGAGAAGTTTGGCTGCATTCCCAGGGCTGTCTCCGTGGGCACAGCCCCGCGGGGCAAAGTAGATGGAGGTTTTGAGGGGAGCAGGGAACACCTACTGAGCTGCAGGAGCCCCCCAGGTGGGGGGGGTCTCCCAGCAACCTCTGTGTGCCCTGCCTCCCCCCAGGTGTGAGTGAGGTGGATTACTGCCTGTACCCGGCGCAGGAGACCCAGCGGCAGTGGCTGCGCTACTACCTGCAGGCACAGAAGGGGAGGGCGGTGACCCCCAGGGAGGTGGAGAGGCTCTACGTGCAAGTCAACAAGTTTGCTCTGGTGAGTGCTTGAGGGGAAACGGGCAGGGGAAGGAGGGACGAAGACCCACCTCCAGCTGCTACTTCTCCCAGCCTTGTGGTGGAGAAGGAAGCAGAGCCCAGGGTCAGATAGGAGGTCCTGGGGACCCCATCATATGCTGCTGAACCACAGCCTAGAGGAGAGGTCCGGGCATAGTCATCTCTGGCGTTCCCTTAATACTGAGATGCCCTGCTTTCCCACCCCGTCAAGTCGAGGTTCTCTCCTTCCTAGAGAACTACTTCCAAGAAGGATCCTAGCTTCCTGTGTTAGCAGTTCTCTCCTTTGGACAGATAGTTCTTTCTGGTGACTAACCTTAGCCTTTTAGGCTGCAGTTAAAAGCACTCCTTCATATTTGTTTTTAGCCTTTGGAGGAGATAGAGCATGTCAGTTCTAATCCTCCTTAACTGCCTCTGCGGACTCAGAAGTCTGTGTAGCCTTTCCCATCAGGCTCTTCCTGCTCCAGTCACCGTGCTGTCGGTGCTCAGGTGTGAGTGCCGCTCATCCATGGTTCATGCCAGGTCTCCGCCGGTGTGTGCTCAGGGCATTGCTAAGTGGCTTATTAACGTCAGCACCCTGAATTTCACAGCACATTGTAGAGCTAAAGAAAATCTTTACTGGTGGTTTGGGATTGCCTCCGCTGTTTTCCTCAGTGGCACAAAACTGACTCTCCATCAGGTTCTTCTTAACTGTTCCACCCATGCCTTTCTCTTGCTAAATATTAGTCATCATTCATATTGCTAATTGATTTATGTCCCCTTAAGTCCTGAGACGGGAAGAAAGTGGAAGGAGGTCCTTCCAGCCAGCCCAGAGCAAGCAGGACTGGGTGGGGCCCACCTGGGAAGGTCCTGGCGTCGCTGAAGCTTGTCCAGGGCAGCAGGAAGCGCGCTCTCTGGCTTCCTGAGCCTGGGGTGAAAGGGCCCGGGCACCTCTGGCTCCGGGAACGACAGTTAGCTGCTCGGTCAGTGCCCAGACTCAGGGTTCTCATTCCCACACCTACGCTCATTCTCCAGCCCAACCCGCCTCCCGAGGAAAGAGGGAAAGGCGTGGAGGAACTCAGTGTCAGGGGTCTTCCAGCAGACAGGACCCCTGATGACCATGTGGTCAGGACACTCCTGAGGGGCACCAGCCCCGCCACTGGCTGCTGGGCCTGAGCTCTGGCTTAGAGGTCCGTCTTGTCCTGGATACCTTGGCCTTGAAGTCTTGAGGAGATTCCCCAGGCAGGGGAGAGGCCGGGGGGAGCTCGGGTCCTGCTCAGGCTGGGCACAAGCCGAAAGCCCTGAAGCCCCGCCTGCTGGCTGCCCCAGGACAGGTAGGACCACATCTGCTGCCTCGTTGTAGCGGGAGCAGAGCCCCCAAACGCTGTCCAGTGACTTGACCTCTGCAGTCTGCCACGCCTGTGCTGGGAGACCCCACTGTGTCTCTGCCAGTGTCCCAGCTGTGTGTTTTCCAGAGTGACTGTGTCGGTCCAGCCATGTGGGGTCCCTGACAGGGGACTGCGTGCTCACCCTCTCTGGTCTTTCCAGGCATCTCACTTCTTTTGGGCACTCTGGGCCCTTATCCAGGACCAGTTCTCCACCATCGACTTTGATTTCCTCAGGTGAGTTGGGAGCAGGAGGCGGAGGAAAGGAAGGGCCTGGAGCCCAGGGTATAGGAGCAAAGCACGGCCTGAATAGAGCGTCCAGAGGCCATGCCTCTGCTCTGCTAAGTCGCGCCCATTCCCGCCAGCCCATGTCCAGTGGGGCCGCCACTCTGGGGAGCCCGGGGAGCCGTGGCCCAGAGCAGCCCTCTGAACGCAGTGGGGCCTCCCACTCTGCCCGCGCCACTGGTGGGTCGCCTACCTGCTGCACTGCTCTGCTGGCTGTGCTCCCATCCACTGGGCTAGGCAGCGAGGAAAGTGTTGAAAATCAGTCTGAAAGATCATGAGTCGACTCTCACTCCATAGCAGAGGGCACAGAGTTCCCGAGTATGCAAGTGACCCGCCAAGATCACGGGTGGGCTCAGTGCTTACTGTGTGGGTGTCAGACCCAGCTCCTCCTCCAGTGGCCTTGCTGACACACTGGGAGTTAAACGGAGACCATACTTGAATACTGACTGCTTGAGGGCCCGTCCTGCCAGATACATATGTCGCTGAGGGCCAGGAGTCACTTTGTCCTCCGTTCTGGCCCAGTCTCCTTGCCCTTCTCCTCCTGACCCACCCTCAGCTAAAAGGAATCAGTACCCTGGCTTCATAGTGTTCACCACCATTAGGAAATGCAAGTCCAAAGCACCATGAGATGGCACCTCACACCCATGAGAATGGCTACCGTCAGATAAACGGAAAATAATGAGTGCTGGCGAGGGGGCGGGCCCACCACTGGTGGGAATGTACAGTGGGGCAGCTGCTGTGGAAAACAATACTGTGCTTCCTCAAAAATCACAAATCAAATGACTGTGTGGTCCGGCAACTCTCGCTGCTGGATGTGTGTCCAAAAGGACCGATAGTAGGGCCTTGAAGAGGTGTTTGCACCACCATGTTCACAGCAGTATCGTTCACACCAGCCGAGAGGTGTAAGCAGCCCGTGGCCATGGATGATGGATAAATGAAACGTGGTCTACACACCCTGGAATATTATTCAGCCCTAAAAAGGAAGGAAATCCTGTCACACACAACAACATGGATGAATCTTGAGGACATGGTGCTAAGTGAAATAAGCCAGTGGCAAAATACTGTCTGAGTCCACTTATGTGAAGTGCCTGGAGCAGCCAGTCAAACTCACAGAGACCGTGGGTGCCAGGGGCTGGGGCCGGGGAGCGGAGCGTTGCTGATTAACAGGGACAGAGTTTCAGTTTTGAAAATGAGAAAGTCTTGGAGATCTGTTGCACCACAATATGAATACTACTGAGCTGTAAAAATCAGAAAGCAAGCAAACGTATTTGGGGAAGGGTTGCTCCAGTCTGATCTAAGAAGAAAAATAAAGTTATAGTTGAAGTTAAAAAAAAAGTCAGCCTGGGCTGGGGTTGCCCTGCCCAGACCTGGATGAGCTGAACTGAACAGCTTTCCTCCTGGCGTGAGTGCCCCCAGCAGGGCCCACCTGGCCTCCCTTCTCACCCCCTGCCCTGTCTTCTGGCAGGTATGCAGTGATCCGATTCAACCAGTACTTCAAGGTGAAGCCTCAGGTGTCGGCCTTGGAGATGCCAAAGTGACCAGCTTCCTCAGCCTCCCCGCCTGTCTGCCTGCGCAGACCTGTGTCCAGGGCTCTGCCTTGCTCCACGCTCCACACCCTTGGACAAGGTGGGAGAGGGGGCAGGTAGGCATCCAGGGGGAAGGCTCTGCCCCTGCCACCAGCCCCCTGTGGATGCTGCTGGAGACCACATTCTCGTTTGGAGGAGCTCATAGGACCCAGCTCTGGGGGTCCCCCTTCACCTTGCCAGCCTTGGGGGGAAGTGCCTGTAGCCAGTCACAGCCCGGACCACAGCCACCCTTGGGAAGGCCAGCATTCCCAGCCCAGGCCATGCTGGAATCTGGGCTGCCTTAGATGTGTCTCTGACCTTTCCGGCTTGGGGAAGGGGAGGGGGGAAGGGCTCCTTTCTACCTCCAGTGCCCTGAGCCTCCAGCCCGTCCCCCCGCATGCCCCACGTGGGAGGTGCTGAGCCCAGACCAGCATGGTGCCCACTCCGACAGAAAGACGGATGTACCAATCTTGGGGGGGGGCAGTCTGCAATTGGTCTGACGGCTCCCCCAGCAGCTGCCTCATCTGACATCGTTCCCTTCCTCCAAGTCAGATCCAGTCCAGTAGCCCCTTCCCAAACCTCAGCCCGAGGACCTCCGTTCCCCAGGACCCTTTCTGCTCTGAGCTTGTGTTCCCTCCCTCTGCTGCCTGTTGGGAGGGAAGGCAAGGGAGTGGTGGCGTCCTGGGCCAGAGCCTGGCTCTGCCTCCTGCTGTGGCTTGGCTGGGGACATAGTGAGAGTGGGGTGGCTGGACAGCAGCCAGCAGCCTCCTGCCTTGTTTGCTGCCCTGCCCTCCAGGCCCTCACTTCCAAGAATCTGTCTTTCCGTGTCCACCTTCTGTCCTGAAGTTGACCCAAGGGGTCCCTTGGGAATGACTGGCAGGAGTAAAGGGGCAGGGACCCGGGACCTCAGGGCCCACCCGTCCTGTGGGAGCCTGGGTAGGATGAGTAGAGGAGGTGCTGACAGCTCCCACCTCCTGTCTGCCCTCACAATCCCTCAGGCCCTCCTGCCTCCATAAAGTGATGCATTTGTAAATTACCGTGGTTTCTGCATTAAAGTGGCCGTGTCTGGACCACTCTGTGTCTGGACCACTCTGTGTCCGAGTGCCCACGGTGGGGTTCCGACGTGGAGGGAGTGGTTGCTTCTCCTGCACTAGCGGTGGAGGGCTGCTCCAACCCCTTCTTGGGGTATCCTTGGGCTGCACGCTTGCTGCCAAGGCTCCTGTGCACCTGGCTCACAGGCCTGGGCCCTGGTTGGGGGAGACCTGGGCAGGGCCAGCAATTGCCCTTTGACCTCAGCCTTTGACCCTTTTGTTCGACTGAGTTGACCCTGGGAGGACACAGCTGAGCGGGAACTGGGCTGTGGGTCCGAGCACTTGGCCCAGCCAGGTGATGAGCCAGTGAGAGGCTGCGTGGAGCACTCAGAACCGACTTCTTCCTCAGTCCTCGCTGGCTCCCAGCTGCTGGGGGAGGGGAGCTGCTCTGCCTGACGGGTGATTTCTGGAACCAATAAGGCCAGAGGGAGGGGACAGCAGAAGCTCAAAGGTGAGCAGGGCCTCCCCTCTTGGCAGCCCAGCTTGCTATGGCTGTACTCCCAGGGCTGGGTGGCTGGGCAGCAGCTGCACCCAGGGCCCCCCAGAAGGTACCTGGTGCCCATAGGGGCAGCGACAGCAGCAGCCTCCTGCCAGCAGACTCTGGCTGTTTGGCTCCTGCCTGCAAAGGTACCAGGGTGCCATGGCAACTGTTGGAGCTGAGCTGGCACTGGCAGCTGGGGTCTTCTTCAAGGTCACAGTGATGCAGTGTGGCTGGGCCCCCGGGAGGGGTGCCAGTGGAGGACATGGGGGAAAGGCGTGCCTGACAGAGGGATGGTGCCAGGCTGGACAGGTCGGGCCCTGGGGGTCATCTGTGGAGTCAGGTGGTCATGGTGTGCCCTTCCTGTGAATTGCATGGTGGTGCTCATCCTTGTTCCTCTCAGATCCACCTCTGGAGCTGAGGGCAGAAATAACCAGTGTGAAGGCAGCTTCGTTTCCAGACTCCTGGGGCCTTGATGTCACAGCATTGGAGATGGTGTTGCAGTGGTGAGCAGGGAATGGCTGGAACAGGACCCCCCAGGTATTGTCCTGTGCCCGAGGCCCCTGGCCATCACCTGCACTGAGGGAGTTAACCTGTAGGCACCATCCCGTGCCGTCTTCGAAAAACCATCCTCATCCCTCCAATGTTCCAGGAGAGTGGGTGGGGGGCAAGGGGGGCAGGGAAGGGTGGTTTAGCTGCACCCCACCCCACAAAGCCTGGAGTCCCACTGTCTCTCCTTTGGCTGCCACCCCAGACTAACCAGCACTCCTGCCCTCCTGGCTCAGCACCAGGCCTTGGAGGCTCCTGAGGATGGCCTGGTTCCACGCCCCCAGTTCCCTTCCTAAACCTCAGAAGGAGCTCTGGGCAAAGCAGGCCTGGGCAGACGTTTCTCTGCTGGGCTCTGAGCCTCAGCCTCTGCAGGAGAGGCATGGCGGGGACAGAGAGCGAGCTCATGCCCCAGCCTTCCTGGTGATGACCAGGACACTGTTGTGCCTCACAACCCACCTGAGCCACCCTGCCTCTCCTGGGGCAGGGCATGGGGCTCCAGGACACCTGCCACAGGTCCCTGTGGAGGGATCTTCCCATGCTGAGGCTGCAGGGCATGTGGCTGCTCCGAGGCCAGAGGACCGGGCATAGGGAAACGAGAGGAAGTCAGGACGGGAGCGGGTGGGGGTGAGCCTTTCTGGGAGTTTCCCAACCACACTGCCCCGATTTGGTTTGGGACACAGTGGGGGGCAGAGTGGTGGGGACTGGAGGGTAGGGGAGTGGACAGAAGTTGAAATGAGCAACCTCCTACGTGACCACTAGAGGGCAGTCTGCGGCCGCCGGGCTCCCCTCACAAGGCAGCCGGCATCTTTCTCAAGGGTCCGGGGAGGCTGGCGTCGGCAGCTTGGCCCTGCGGAGACCTGGATGGGGAGGGCAAAGGAGATGTGCCCAAAGCTCTGTGAGGCTGCGCTGGGAAAACCAGCAAAGGCCAGCAGCCGGGACGCTCCCTGGACAAAAGGCTGGGACCCTAATTCTTAGAGGGTCTTCACTCCCAAGTTGGTGGCCCTGGAATCAACCACCCTCTCCCCACCTACCCTCACCACCACCGTCTCCAATTTAGAAATCTCTCTTCCAGCATTTAAGAGCTTCTGCTTGGATACTTCCTGTGTTGAGAAGTTCACTACCACTTTTAAAATCTTTGTCAAAAAGTTGTTTATGTTAAGCCAAAAATATTGACCCTGGAGACTCCTCAAGGCCAAGTTCTACCTCATGAGCTACACAGAATAGCTATACGCTGCCCACCTGACAGCTTTGAAGTAAGCCATCTTGTCCTTTTTGTCCTACCCTAGTTTCCTCTTTTCTGGACTAAACATCCCTAGCCCCTTTGACCATTCTTCCAAGGACATGTCCACTAGCCTCCCTCCAGTCCTCTTCTGTGCAGGGTGCCTGCCTCTGGGCCCCTCCACTATGACAATGGCCTTTTCTGTTGAGGGGGCTAGGACTGGCATGATGCACCTGGGACCAGGACTGTGTGGTGTACACTGGTCCATCACCTCCTTTGTTGTGAACACAAGCCCCTATTAATCCAATCCAAGTCTATGCATTTTGGGTGTATCAGTCTGACATCTAGTCCTTTCAGGTCTAATTTTTCCTAGTGTGATCCTCATTCAAAGTGTGAGGTCACAGATAGAGCCCAGAAGCACATCATTAGAGACCCTGCTTATTAATCTGTATCCTGGGGGCTCATAAATGGGCTCAGGGTGTCCATGTGAGCCCTTTTCAGGATGAGGGTCCACAGCTTTCATTAGATTCTCAAAGGGCTCCTTCTCTAAAAGAGGATAAAACCATGGATAGGGCTTAACCTCCTCGTTTTGAGATGAGGTCAAACAGGAAATGTGACACCTCCCCCCCAGGCCATGTGGCTAGTTCTGGGGGGAGCCCACCACTGACTTTTGTAGGACCCAGTAAGCACTCTCATGGGGTCTGGCTCACCTCCGCGAGGTGGGGCGAGGCAGGGGTCTCCTTTCCTCCCCAGGCCCAGCCTGAGGCTCCCTGGAGCTGCCTGGTGGGGGGGGCCCTGTTGCTGGGCTGGCGCAGACTCCCTCTCCCCCCACAGTAGGGCCAGATTCTGAAATGGTCTGTCTTTATTACGCCAGCAGGAAACAAAAAACTCCCCAGGTGTAAACAGGAGAAATGTGTTGGTTAAGTTACTCATCATTATCTTATTATTAACAAAATAAAGCACTATCTATGTTTACAGTCATAAAAAAAGAAACAGCCAGAAGAGAAGTTGGGCTGGGGGGGGAGGGGAGGGGGTGGACACAGACGCCACATCTGCCCCTGTGGGATTTGGGGTTCCTTCTCACCCTGACCTGAGGGCTGTTGTGGATCTGTGGAGTCAGGGGCCAGTGGGGCTTGATTTTCTTAGGGAAATAACGGGTGAAGGTGCTCAGGCGCTGAGACAACTCCAGAGTGCAGATTGGGGGGGGGAGGGGGGAAGAGCATCAGGAGCAGCGTGGAGCCTCTGTCCCCTCACCGACCCCTCCAAGAACGGGGAGCCCTCCCCCCGCTCACGAGGGAGGAATGGAGACCAGCTGCCATGGGAACCCTCCTCTCCAGGCTCTGTCACTAACCATCAGTCTTCCTGACCCCACTCTGACACTTGGTTGGGACCAGGGGCTGGGGCACCAGGACAGAGCCCCTTGGAGGCGAGCACATTCCCATGCTGCTTGGAACTAAAAATGGCTCCATGGGAACCAACTGGCAGGGTCAGGAGGGAGTCGGGGGCGGGGCGGTCAGGGCGCTGTGGGCCCAGGGGCAGAGCAGGGGCCTACGGAGATCCAGAGTGACCAGCAGGCGTCACGGGGGCAGGGCAGACACCAAGGAAGGGAGAGGGACAGAAACAGGGCCCTGCAGGGAGACAAGGCCAGACAGAAATGCACTCAAGGACGCACAGAACCTGAGACACCCAGACTGACAAAGAGGTAGTAATTTGGGTACAAAGAGAAGCACAGAAAAGAGGCCCCCAGAGAAGCAAGAGTGGCATCAAGAGACACCCCCACAGGAACTCAGCAACAGTGCCTGCACGCAGCGGGCACTCAATAAATATCTCGTGCAAGAAATGAACACAGGAAAACATACACGTGTGTACACACACACGCTCACAGCAGCCAGAGGCACAACAGGCTTGGTGAAGATAAAGCCAGTGAGGGACAGCCAGAGCTTTTTGCACAAAGTACAAAGTGAGCCTGGTGCTTGGGGAGGGATCTGGGGGTGCTATGTGTCGGGGTGCTGGTCCCACGGTGGCTGGTCCATCCAGGACAAGAATGGAACAAAGCATGTGGCCCCAGGGGGACAGGTCTGTAGCTGCCATACCCCGGGGTGCGTAGACCTGCAGGAGGGGAGGGTCATACAGTGTCCCCTGGCCATGAGCCCCAAGGACCAAGGAGCTCAGCCCATCACCACCATGAGGCCCTGCCCACCTCAGCCAGCAGCGCCTCAGGTGTGCCCACAGGTGTGCTGGGCAGGGCCTCTTAGGAAAGTATCTGCAGGTGCACAGCTGTGCCCATCTCCCAGGCGGGCCCAAGTCCAAGTACCAACAAAGTCCAGGTGGGCCAGCTCTGCCCATCAGCTTGGGGCTGGTCTTCCCCAGGGAGGAGGACCAGGCCCCCACCGGGATCAGTCTGTGAGCACCACCAACTCGCCGTCGCTCTTCTCCTCGCCCTCCGAGTCCTCCTCCTCGCTGTACCGGAACATCTCACCATCGGCTGCGGAGTGCCTGTCCTCCGTGCCCTCACCCTCCTCCCTGAGGCTGCAGGTGTTGACAATGACAGGCATGTTTGGGTCCAGGCTCCGGGGCATATAGTGCTCCACCAGGGGCTGTGCCAGCGGCATGCCTGCTACCCGAGGGTACACGGCATCTGAGGAGCTCCCGTGCACCTGGCCAGACTGCGGGCTGCAGGAAGACAAGGGGCAGGTTACAGAGGCAGCCTCACTTTGACCCCAGCCCAGCCCCACTCCGGGCCCCTCAGGGTGTGCCCTCTCACCCACACTCCTTTAGCTCCCAGACACACACACTCCACCCCCCATTCTGCCTTCTGAAGCAAACTGTCAACTTACAGCCCCCACACATCAGTCCCAGGGCCATGGTTGGCTCCACAGATACTCCTGGAGGACCGTGTGTGAATGCAGTTTGTGGAAATCGTCTATTTTAAATGCCCGGGGAGTTTCCTGTTTAAAGGCATCCCAGGTGCTTGCTGTGGTCCAGTCAGGAAACCTCTGCATGGTAAGTACCTGGATGTTTAGTGCCGTGAATTTTTATTGAATTTGCCAGAAATGCGATCCACAGGCACGTTTCTCCAGGTACACACCAGTCCCCCACAGGCACTCAGTCACGAATCTACATCCCAAGCCACCATGGTCATAGTCACCCCTGCAGTCATGCATGCAGGCCCAGCCACCCCCAGATAACGCCCACACACACCTGTGCACACACACACACTAAGCACCCCTGGACTCACACACAAAGTCAAGCCAAATGCTAACACCCAGCCACTCACAAGAGCTGCACACACACACGCGCGCACACAGGCTCAGCTGCCTGGGGCGGGCCTGCTCACAGGGGCGCGTAGCTCTGGCGGGCATCCTGGCGCCGGGTCCGCATCAAGGCCTTGTACTCGCCCACCCGCAGCCTCTTGCCCTCCACGATGCAGGTGCGCTTGGGCCGCGGCTTGTACTTGTAGTCGGGGTACTTCTCCAGGTGCTGCCGGCTCAGCCGTGCCTGCTCCTCGTAGTAGGGCTGCTTCTCCTGGTTGGTCATGGACTTCCAGCGGGAGCCTGGTCCAGCCCCCGGGGCAGACGCTCAGTGCTTGGCCCTGCCGACCACCCCCCACCCCCTGGAGGCCCCCAGAAGATTTTGGTCCGCGGGTATAGTGCAAGCACCCAGCAAGGCCCTGGCCCAGTGTGGGTGCTCCTTAGATGCTGGGCAGGTGAATGGAGATGGCACGGATATGGGTATCCAACTGCCAGCTGAAGACACAGCACCCACTCACATCCCAAATGACCCAGCAGCTCCTGGGAGGTCTCTGGGCTGCATGATTTGCATAAACCAAAGGGCAGCCACCCCAGGCCCCCACCAGTGCAGACAGGCTCCCTGCTCAGGACAAACACCGGAGCCTCAGTTGACAAGGGACCTGCATAGACACCGGAGGAGCCTCAGTGCTGAGGCAACTGCCCTGTTCCACCCCAGCTGCCCTGTCCCACAGCTCTCCTCAGCCTCCAATCAAGACATATAATTTTTTTTTTTTTTGAGGAAGATTAGCCCTGAGCTAACTACTGCCAGTCTTCTTTTTTGCTGAGGAAGACTGGCCCTGAGCTAACATCCGTGCCCATCTTCCTCTACTTTCTATGTGGGAGGCCTACCACAGCATGGCTTTTGCCAAGCGGTGCCATGTCCACACCCGGGTCCGAACCGGCGAACCCCGGGCCACCAAAAAGAGGAACGTGCAAACTTAACCGCTGTGCCACCGGGCCGGCCACAAGACGTATAATTTAAGAAACCTTTCTACTGACAGCCCAAGAACACCAGTCTCTTCTCCTGTCTCCTGCTGGAGCCAGCTCCATAGTCTGGGCAACAGTGGAACAGGTTAGGGAGAGATGAGGGGGCTAAAGAATGCGGTGCACACGTACACACTTCCTCCTTAAATTCCAGGGCATGGGTGGCAGCAGAAGAGCCTGCCACAGTGCCGGACCCAGCTGCCCCATGTCCCGCCTGACTCTCGCACCCCAACAGAGTCCGCTGGAGTTCAGCATGGTGTGACCATCACCCAGCAAGGCCGAGGAGAGCCAGCTGGCCCCTGCTGCAGGTCCTGCTGGAGCCCTGCCGGCACTCACCGAGGATCTTGCTGATGCTGGAGTTGTGCATGTCCGGGAAGGCCTGCAGGATCTTCCTCCGCTCGTCCTTGGCCCACACCATAAAGGCGTTCATGGGCCTCTTGATGTGGCTGCTGTTCCGGGACTCTGGGAAGTGGCGGGAGCCTGGGGGGCAGGGGTGGCAAAGAGAGTCCTCCAGGGCTGGCAGAAAGAAACATCCCCTGCTGGACCGCTAGGGGGTGCTGGGAGGCTCCCAGAGGGGCCAGGAGCAGGACACCAGCAGATCCCAGCCAGGGGCCCAGGACAGAAAGGGTAGAGACACATAGAAAGGGAGAGAAGGGGTTGGAAAGAGATGCAACCTGACCACCCTGGCCCTGGGGGAAGCAGAGGTGGGCCCTCCTGCCCGTCAGCCCAGTACCCAGAGCCCTCACCGTCCACATCGCAGCCCAGCATGGCTTCCTCCAGAGGATGCACACAGCTCTCCTCAAGCCGTTCCTTGGCTGGGGACGTGTCCAGGCTGATGAGGTCCTGGGGTTGACAGGGGCAACCTGCACATCAGCCCCCCTGTGTCACCCCACGGCCCTCCCCACCCCTCCCTCTGGTGGCCTCAGACTCTGTGCCTTCCACCTCTGGCTACTGTGTCTTCCCTGCTCCCAAGTGCAGGGCAGCAGGGACCTGTACCTTGCGGAAAGGGGTGCTAGGAGAGCTCTCTAAGGCCCCGCTGTGGCTGTGCAGCAGCTGTCGAGCATCCTGGATGGCTTTGGTGACAGCATCCCCTTCACCAAGAAAGCCTATGAGAGAGGGGGGAGGAAGAGAAAGGGAGGTCGGGGTCATGCCCAGTTGCACTCCTGGGGTGGTGCTGCCTCTTGCCCTCCCAGGGCTGTTACCCTGCACATCCCCAAGGGGGCGCCACTGACATCGGCTGTGGTGCGGTGCCAATATACTGGAAACGAGAATAGTGTCCCTGAAATTGTGCGGCCCGGGGGCCTGAATACCCCAGGCCAGGGTGCCCAGACAGACACAGTGGGGAGAGGAGGGCGAGGATCTCCTGAGACTGGATGCTGAAACTGAAAGGGGCCGAAGACAGCAAGTCTAAGCCCCTGTTAGACTGTGACCTGGAGGGAAGGGACATGCCCCAGGTCCCGTCATGCCCCTTGGCTCCCCCTCAGAAGAGGGCCGATGGACAAGTGCAGGAGATAGAAAGCTTACCCAGAGGCAGACTTGGGGGGCTGGACTGCAGGTCCCGTGTGGGGGCCCCATGGCTGGGGGGTCCACAGTTGCTCATTTTCAGGCTCGGGGAGCTGGAGGTGTTGGGCAGCTCGGGGGCCTTGGGCTTGGCTGTGAGGTTCAGGGGCTGGGAGGGCTCCTGAGGGAGACCCAGAGGTCAGAGGGTGAGAGATGCCAAAGAGACCCCCATAGAGGGACGGAGGGGACATATGGTGACAGAGAGACAAGAATACCCAGAACAGACAAGGAGACAGAGAGGGAAAGAAGAGACAGAAGGAGCAGGTGAACAAGAACAGGCCCCACAGCCCCCGCAGTGGGCAGCCAGCCCTTGTATGCGAGGGAGGGAGCCCCGGCCAGTGAGTGGGCAGTACCTGCAGTGGGTGGTGGGCGGCCATGGTCCCAGGCCTCTTCACCACCTGGGCGGGGGGGCTGTGCAGCAGCTGCAGCGGATACTCCACTGTGGGAAAGGCGGCAAGGAGAAAAGTCCTGGATGAGCACAGAACAGCAGACGCCCTGCTTGACCAAGTGGACAGAGGCTCCGAGCTGGCCCAGCCAGCTTCCGCCTCGGCCTTCCCCAGCCCGGAGCGCGGCTGAGGGCCTCCTGTGCCCTCGCCCGCTGCCCCGCACGCTCCCCCCCCCCCCCCCCCCCCCCCCCACAGGCCCTGGAGTTCCAGCCAATGGTGAAGTAAGAACAGCACCCCACTCATTCTACCGATGCCTATAGCTTGTACCTACTACGTGCAGGGCACAAAAGCAGCTACCTGTGTGTCGCCCGTCTGATGTGCATTATCTCACAATAGCCCCTAGTGAGCAGCATATAATGGGCAATCAATACATCAACCCATTTTACAGATAAAGAAACTGAGACTTGGAGACCTTAAATGGGTTGCACATAGTTCATAAATGGGAGCACTGAAATTTTAACCCGGGTCCTCTGGACTCCACAGCCCATCCTTTCCCCTGGACATGGCCCTCTCTCTATTCTACCTAGCCTACCTCACTCTCCCTCGACAGGCAGCACAGAGGAGTTGACAGTGCAAGTGGAGAGAGAAGCCATGGATACAAATCACTAACCCCATGGCTGTGGTGATATGGGCTGTGTGGGTCGCATGCCAGAGAACTCTGTTCCATCTGGGGTGACTGGAGCAGCCTTCTGGGGGGAGGCAGGACATGAGCTAGTGCCTGGAGGCAGGCATGGAGTAGTGGAGTACTGGGGGGGCCAGGTGGGCTCCAAGGCCCATGTAGGCTGAGCTCAGGAGTCTGGACTCCACGCTGTAGGCAGCACCATCTAAGGCTTGTGAGCTGGGGGGAGGCGCTGTTCACTCAGCTTCGGGAAGGGGCAGCCTGCAGGCCACCTGCTGGCTAGGATCCTGGAGCAAATGAAGCAGTCCAGGTCTTCCACGGCTTACACCTCCTGCCTCCCCTGTCCAGAAAGCACATGCCTCCTCGCCACCCCTGGCCCTGCCCTCCCCACCCCTGCAGCTCTGGAGCTGCAATGGTTTGGTCCAGGTGCCCTGTCCTCCCCCCAGGCCCTCCCCCCTCCCCCATTCCCAGTCTGTCCATCTCGTCCTGTGTGGTCCTCATCCCCTATCCCCCACCTGGGAACTTCCTCTGTGTTTCCCCTTCTCCCACCCTAGGGTCAGTGGGGCTGACCCATGAACTGTGCCCACAGCCCACAGGCCTCAGTGGTGGACCCACAGGAGCTCACCCAGGGGCATTTCCCCTGCCTTCTCGTGCGTGGAAAGGGAGAGTGGACCTGAGGGGGTTGACTTAAAGGCTGCTGCCCCTTCTGGGGAAATTATGGGCAGCATCTCTGCCCTGCCTCGTGAATCAATGATCATGGCCAGTAATCCCATATCTGCCTCCAGCCCGCCGTCACAGTCCTAGCGCAAGCTGTCACCATCACTAGAAGCACCTCAACAGCCCCACCCGGTCCTGCCTCCAGCTGGCCCCCCATCCTATAACCCCCATCAGCGTGACAACACATCCTCCACTCAAATGTCACGGTGTCCCACATGCTACCAAATAATCCCCAGCCCCACACCCAGTCCCACCCGCCCTCCCAGCCGCAGCCCACAGCCCTGTCATGTGCTCCCCTCACCCCAGCGCCCCGCGCAGCTCCCTGCCTCAGGTGGGAGCCCTCTCCCGGCCCACCACCCCGGCTCCTGGCTTCACCCTCACAAGTCCACTCCCCCAGGCCCCAGTCAAATGCAACCTCCTCAGGAAGCCTTCCCAGACTCCTCGGTCATTGGTATCCTGCTTTTCCCTCCACAGACTAAATTCCTTGAGCTCAAAGTCCACATTTCATCACCCCTGTGGCTGCCTGACAACTCCACAGTGTCTGACATGGGGTTGGCACTCAGTGGGTGGTCACTGAATTTCAGTGACGGGGCAGAAGGCAAGAGTGGCATGGTCAGGCCAAGAACAAGAGTGTGAATTTGGGAGATGTATAATGCTCAGTTAACATTCAAGATATTAATATTCTGGTACAGGAAATGCCCCAGAGCTGGGGAGATCAGACCTAGATTGGCTACATCCGCTCATGTCTGGAAAGCACTTCATGGTTTTCAATGTGAAAACCACTTTTCATTCTCCCAGTGAGGTCCAGAGAGAAGGGATGATTCTTCCACGGGACAGCTCCAAAACTAAGGCCCAGAAAGGCCACCTGCAAATTACTGGGTGAGAGCAGCGCTGGGCCCCCGCCCTGCCCGCAGGAGGCCTCAGCCGGGGGCCCTCCCACACTCACCTGGTTTGCAGGGGATGGGCTGAAGGGGCAAAGCCAGCTGCGAGTCAGGGCTGACAGGCAGAGGTTGGTGGCTCGGGGGGAAGGCCGGGATCATGACATAAGGCATGTTGATCTGCTGAGGGCAGAGAAATCCTATGTGAGTTCCTGGGGGCCCAAGCAGCTGCCCAGCTGTGGTCAGCCCTGGACACAGAGGGTGAAGGCAGAGATGAGAAGCACAGGGCCTGGGCAGGGACAGTCTTCAGAAGATCCAGCTGACTCCACGCCACTGTCTACCCACCCTCAAGCCCTGGCTGGGTAGGAAGGCCCCACCCTTGACACAGGGGAAGAAGACAGGGGTAGGGCCTAGAGCAGAAATGAGTCCGCCTCCTGAGGGTCATGCCTGAGTGACTTCCCTGTCCCTCCCTGTCCCCAGCGCCTCTCCAGGCTGGTGGCAACCCCTCCACCTCCTGCTCTCCCACCCCTTTACCTGGATCTGCTGCTGCAGGAGGTTGATCTTATGCTGCTGCTGAATTAGCTGTTGCTGCTGCTTAGCGATCTGGCAGAGGGAAAGAGTTGGCAAAGGGGCCACAGGCATTAGGCCCCGGGACCCCACTCCCACAGAGCCTTCGCAGCCCCAAGCACACCCTGCCTTCTGCGGTAGCCACCATGCAGGGGAGCTGGGCGGGGAAGCAGCGGAACAGCCAACCTTCAGGACTGACTCTCTTTTTGAGGGCAGCTCGCCCTTCCCTCAGAGCCCAGGGATGGAGGTTGGGCAGGAAGCAGCCAGCTGCTCTTACTTGGAGCCCCTCAGCACCCCGCTACCCCCTGTCCCCCCAACAGGGCTTAGGAAGAGCCAGAGGTGGGAGTCCTACAGCCCCTGCCCACCGCCCCTCCCGCACCCGCCCCAGGCTCAGCCTGCTCCCAAGGCGCTCCTCTCTGGGCCCTGACAGGCCCTTCCCCTGGAAAGAGCGCGATGCCGGGCCGGGCCCACCTGCTCCTGCTGCTGCCGGGCCAGCTCCATCTGCTGCTGCTGCTTCTCGAAAAGCATGGCGGCCATGTTCTTCTGCTCTGAGTGGGCCGTCAGGAGCTGGTCCCGCAGGGTGGACAGTTGGTGGATCATGACCAGAAGCTGCAGCTCCTTCTCTGCCAGGCTCTCCTGGGTCCCTGCTCCAGGGAAGCAGCACCACTGACCATTTGTTTGTTCATCTGTGCATCCTTCTGACACGTACTGAGCAACTGCTGTGCCCCAGGCCCTGTTAGGGGCTCAGCGACAGGTGACCGGGACATGAGCCTGGCCATGGAGGGGACTCCTCACCTGAATTAGGCTCTAGAAGTTCCCCACCATTAGCTGCCAATTCCAGCCCCTGGAAATGCTGGGGGTGGGGCCTCTCAGCCCTGGCCCAACTCTTGGACCGCCTTGAGTGCCCGGTGCCACAGGGTCAGGGTGGAGGGCCATCCCACAGGAGGGGCCCAGCGGGACACGCTCAGGCTTTGGAGCAAGACAGATCTGGGTTCAAATTCCCCATTCAGCCCACCCCGCCTGGGAGCTGGTGGGCCAGTTACCAAGTCATCTGCTCTTTAATCTCTAAATGAGCACAATAATCGTCACTTCACAGGGCTGCTGTGAGGGTTAGAGAGAATGCACATAAGCTCTTAGTCCAGATCTGGCACGCAGTCCTCAACCAACAAACGTCACGGCTTCCCTGCCCCCCAGTGCAGCCAACGGCAGATGTGGGGGTGTGCTCCTACACGCCAAGCCACAGACCACCGCATTAGAATCACTCAGGCAGCCTCTGAAAAATACAGCTGCCCAGGCCTCCATCTTATAAGCGGTGTTTTTAAACATTTCACTCCATGCACTAAAGAATGAGTATCATTTCCATTCCCTGAAGTAACAGCATGCTGAATGCATCTTGCAAGTAGCTTGTTGGAAACATCTGTATTAAATGTGTTCTTAATCACTTCACTACGTTCAGTACAGAGGGGGCATCTTCTGGGGCTCTCATTCAGCAGGCAGGGTGGGGCTGGGGCATCCGCACTGTCTTACGGTCCCCTCTGTGGTGTGGCCGCACTGGGAAGATGACCACTCTGAAGAGGTCAAGCAGGAGCCTCCAGCACTTCTCATTCACTCCGTGCCTAGAATTAACTTTCAGCAGTGAGAGGGAACGTTCGGCTCACTTTGTAGGTGGATCTGGCAAGTGTCAAGGATGCTCGAGGTCACAAGGGTCCCTGGTAAGAGGTGGAGCCGAAACCCACACTCATGGGATCTGATCCCTGCCTGCCAGGCCTTGCCTGCATGGGAGTGAGCCAGACCCAACGCAGGGGCCCAGGTGAGGGATGGTGCTGACCTCCAGGGCCAGGCAGGAGGCAGAGTGGTGCAGGCCAGGGTGAGGGCGCCAGGAGCCCCCGCAACTGCCCCACAGGCCCAGACTGCATGGCCAGGCCAGAAAAGGGGAAGGGCTCACACATCCCTCCCGCCCAGCCCAGGGGCCCTCACCTTTGACATCTTTGGTTTCCACAGAGCTCCTTCCCAGAAACTTCTCCTTCCAGTCACTGGAGAGCAGCTTCTCGATGGCTGGTACAACTAGAAGAGGATGAGGGATGGGGAGCAGCCATCCTCACGCCTCCCGCCCGGGACCCTACCTCTCACCAGGGCAGATATTGTACCTTCTTTTAAATTTCGGTTGAAGTCCAGCTTCTCCTGGCTTCCAGAAGCAGCCTCAGAGCCTCCTGGCCTCTTGGGTTCTGGGGACCCATTGCTCTCCGGGGAGCTGCAGTCCTATAAGACATGCTGAATGTCACTGTCACCGCCAAGAGAAGAGGAGCAGACTACAGGGGGCTGAGTGCCCAGAGCTGTGCACCCTGAGGGAATCTCAGAGTCTGCCCGGCCCCCAGGAGGGCCCTGCCTCCCCACCTCCCCACCTCCCCACCTTTGCTTGATAGAGTGAAAAGAACAAAAGGTTTGAAGACAAGAGAGCTGCATTCCAGCCCAGGCTCAGAGACTCACAAGGTGCTGGACTCACGTGAGTCCCTGACCATGTCTGACCCTGACTTCCCTCTGCTGGAAATGGACACATTAACACCTCCCTCCTCCCTGTCATGGGGTTGTTGCTGGGATCAAAAGAGTTAATGCACATAAATGAGGTCTGCCACCACAGAGTCAGGGGCCAACAGCCATAGATTAATTACCACTCCATTGCAGACACCCACCGCTCCAGCCAGGCGGTTGGTTATTCCCAGGGCCACCACCTCAGCCCTCCTTAAGACACCATCCCCTCTCCTCTTTTCATCTGAGTCTGCTCCATTCTTTAAGACCCCGCTTGAGGCCCTCCTCCTCCAGGAAGTCTTCTCTGATCACCACCCAACCTCCTAACCTCCTCCCACACACTCCAGGCTGCATCCCTTCTCAGAGCCCTAAAACTCTCATTTGCACTCATTTGGCTTTTAATTGTATACTCCCTTTTTATATCTCTTGCATGGAATCATAGAGTTTTTAAGAGCTGCAAGAATCCTTATTGCTCAGGTAGCTCACCTCCTTCACTGAAGGACGAGGAGCTGTACTGTCTTTAACAGAGATTTGATTCTGGCCTGGGTAATAAGGCTGATTTTCTTAAATTAAATGAAAAGGCTGGTATTTACCTTTAAGCGAAACTTTGAGCATGTACATCCTCTCTCTCCAACTAGTCCTCGGGGGTAAGGACTGAGTCACACAGGGTGAGCAGTTACTCTCAGCTGACTGAGTCCATGTCCTGCGTGGACAGGTGGCCTGGCTCCCAGCACCAGACTGAACTTGGCAGCCCCTCCCCAGTCACCTAAGTCTTGTCCCAGAAATGAACATTTCTGCCTGCCCCCCTGCCCAGCTGGGGGGTGGGTGCCTGCTAGCGCACAGGCCAGGGATGGCACATGGGTCTGGGGCACAGAGGCAGGGTGGGGACACTGACCCAGGAGCCCCTGGGAAAGTGTTAGGCACCTGGGCTGGAGCTTGGGGGTCAGCACCATCCTGGGGGGCCCGGGCTGGGTCTCCAGGGTGGGGTTCAGCTGCAGTGGCCAAGCCCTGGGGGGCCTCCTGGCAGGGCTCCTTCTTCCCCTCTGACTTGACAGTACAATTCACCATGGTGCCAACGCCATCCAGGGCCAGCTGCGCAGAGCCGGGGCTCCTCATGGACATTCTGAGGGAAGAGGGGTGGGTGAGTGAGGCGAGTCCCGAGCCCCAGAGCCAGCGACTCCACCATGCCCCCAGCCCCAAAAGACACACTCATGCAAAATGTGAGCCTCCATTTGGAACCCCACTGTGAAAAGCAGAAAAAATCCTCCTGCCCCTCTTTTTTTTTTTTCTTAAATTGGAGGGTCCAGAGAAGACTAGGCCCAACCTTTGGCACACCTGCCTGTTGGAGGGTTGGGACTAGTGGGTTGATGGGTTCACCTAAGGAGGCCAGAGATTGTCAACTGGCTGTTTCTGAGCCCTACAAAGCCAAGATTATATCTACACGTATGTGTCTTTAAGTACATATTTGTAATTAGTTACCAAAACTTAAAACTGAGAGATATCACATAAAAGTCTGGATTTGAACTTCTCTTAAAGTTGGTCTGTGGCATCCACTGGCTGGAACTGAGTAGCAGTTACTCCTTATGGACAGGCCAATTTTTCCTGCTCTCCACTACTCCCTACCACTCCCCAAAAGGGAAACCAAGTATCAACTACCCTATATAACACATTTATCGTTTTTCTTATAGTAGAGAAGATAAAAGTGAATGATTTCTTATACCCATGTATTCTTATATCCATTTTATATCTACCAAAAATGGGAAAATAAATAAATTGAGAGATGAGTGGTTTTAAGAAAAATATTTTCTCCTATCTAGCTAGAGTCTCTCCTGTAGAATTTGGCCCCTGGGAGCATTTGCAATCCCTGGGATAAGCAGAGACTCTGCATCCACTGCTCCCATCACTGCCGCCACTCCTGTCACACCACTGCCTGGACATCTTGAGGAGCTGCACAGTCACGAGCGTTCAGTGGCCATGCCAGGCTCAGGGCCAGGGCAGCACATGCCCAAGCTCACCTGCTCACCCTCCAAAGTCACTGAGACAAGACCATGGGGGGACACAGCAGGTTCCAAGTATGCATGGGTCCTGCCTCAGCTACTCGATGGCCTCAGAGTGACCTTGGGCAAGTTGCTTAAACTTCCAAACCTCAGTTTGCTCATCTGTGAAGTGCACGGTCGCAAGGGCTGTGAACTGATCTTTACATGGTGCTTAGAACACTGTGGGGCCTGGTTCCACCACTGCTGGTTGGGAGGCGGCATGAGGACCCGCAGCCTCAGCACCACCTGGGGGCTTGTTTGAGGGGCAACGTCCTGAGTCACCCACGAATCCGAATCTCTGTGGGTGGAGCCAAGGATCTGTTTTAACAAGCTCTCCAAGTGTTTCTGATACACATTAGTTTGAAAAGCATTGTTAAATAAAATTTTTTAAAAATTGGGGGGGCACTAAATTTTTAAGAGGGGGTGTAAGGCAAAAATCAGATATAGTAAATCCCCTTAAATTAAATTGCAGGTGCTGTATTTGTATGTTAGAATAAAATGTTTCTCGTAACGTATAATGAATAACACTGTGCCATCTACCACAGGGCACATGGACAGTACTTCACAGTAAATAACTGAGAGCATCATAGGTGATTAAGATGGATTTGATTTGATCCCATCCTACAGATCAGACCAGCCTCGACTCTCCTGCCACTTTCCGAGGGCAGGTGCCCTGGGGGCTGGCGCGGGGCCCAGGAGAGGGCACTGCAGAGCGAGCAGAGAGGACCATTCCTGCCCCTAAGAACACCTGCCCTGAGAAAAGAAGAGCGCCCCGCCCAGCCGGCGCGGCCCCCCACCACCCAGGGCCCGGAGAGCGTCCGGGAAGCGGCGGCTCCGCCCATCCGGGCGCAGGGCGGGGCCGGGCTGGAGCAGGGCGTCGGGAGGGGCGTTATCCTGAAGCTGAGGGCAGCAGTTACATAACAAACCCACCCCGGGCTCAAGCTGTGAATTAATCAAACCGCTGAAAATAAAACCTTCCTCTCAGGAACTTCAGACAAAAGAAATGAAAACAACCAGGCTGGCTGGAAAATAAAAGGCAGCAGCGCTGAAAGGGGGACAAAAGGAAACCAGACAATAGGGTGGTGGACAAAGGCAATAAAGCCGGAGGAAGCCTGACAGGCGGACGAGGCGGCCCGCGGGCTCCGGCCCCGCCGCCGCGCCCACGCCCACGCCCACCGCAGGCTCGGCCTGAGCCCCTGCCCCGCCGCCCGGCCCGCGGCCTCCCCGCTCCCACGGCGGCGCCTCTCCTCCCGCTGCGCTGCGGCCCGCGCCCCCCAGCGCCCGACGGGGCCCCCAGCGCGGGATGCGGCCCCCAGCGCGGCCCTTGGCCCCCAGCGCGGGATGCGGCCCCCAGCACGGGATGCGGCCCCCAGAGCGGGATGCGGCCCCCAGCGCGGCCCTCGGCCCCCAGCGCGGGATGCTGCCCGAGGCCGCAGCGGTCGCAAAGGCCTGCAGGCGCGACCGGGCGGGAGCGAGGAGGGACCACCGCCCTGATACC
This sequence comes from Equus quagga, assembly GCF_021613505.1. Lineage (NCBI taxonomy): Eukaryota > Metazoa > Chordata > Mammalia > Perissodactyla > Equidae > Equus > Equus quagga. Next base: position 751,352 of record NC_060279.1, on the reverse strand, counting down.
CCGGCCGCCTGGCAGCGCCAGACCTGTGAACACGCCGGTGTGAAACACCAGGGTTCGAAGGCCCGGTGCGAACACTGAATGTGAGATAGCTCATTAATAATTAGCTATTGAGGAAATTATATTTTAGATACTTTGGTTAAATAAAATATATTGTTAAAGGGCCAGCCGGAGGCTAGTGGTTAAGTTCACGTGCTCCTCTTTGGCGGCCGGGAGTTCAGGGTTCGGATCCGGGGCGGACCTACACACTGCTCATCAGGACACGCTGTGGCGGAGGCCCACGTATAAAGCAGAGGAAGATGGGCACGGATGTTAGCTCAGGGCCAACCTTCCTCAAAAGAAAAAAAAATTAATTTCACCTGTTTCTTTTTACACTTCTTAACCTAACCACTAGAAAATTTTAAATTACTCATGTGGCTCGCATTCTGTTTCTGTTGGGCAGCCCTGCATGAGGACATCTCCCTCTGAGCTTCAATGGCTTTTTCTACCCCCACCTCTCCAGTACCTCCAGTCGGACACTGGGGATTATCTTTACAGTGGGGAGCCTGCTGCCTGGGGCGCCCAGTGGCTCGTCCTCGCCTCTGGCACAGGGCCTGGAAACAAAGAAAAGGGCCCCTGGTGACCAGCCCGGCTGGTTTGGAGGTGTCAGCCTGCTCCCAGGGCATGCCATCCGCCAGATCAGCCTGCCAAACCCTGCTGCCCAGACAGGCCTCGGCCCCAGGCGGCTGGCCCGCTGCCGGCACCTCACGGGCTCCGGGTAGGACCCATTTGTTAATGGAGAAGCAACAGCCCAGGCCTGACGCGCTCTCTGGGTCTCACCCTTGGGGGAGAGGCCCTTGGGCACCTGCTTTCCTCCGTGTCGCCTGCCCTGAGCCCTGCTCCTCTCCCTGCCCTCCTGAAGCCTCGAGGCCCACAGAGAGGAAGCTTCTCTGAAGAGCATCAAGTGCCAGGTCTGCCCCTAACCATCCCACCTGTGTCCGCAGGGTGCAGAGCAAAAGCGGCACGCGGTGAACTGAACATGAAGCCCTGCTCTGTCACTCGGCCGCTGACGGTCCCTGCACAGGCGGCTTCCCCTCTGCAGGCTCTGCCCGTAAAATGAGGGCACCTGGGGGAGGGGAGGGTCACTAGAACAGAGTCTGGAAAACAAGGCTTTTGAGTGCACCAACCTGGGTCCAAATTCCTGGCCTGCCACCAGCTGACTTGTGTGGCCTTGGGCCTCTCTCTCCTCCTCCCTATAATCGGGATCATAACCCATATCTCACAGGCGGCCAGGAAGATTACATTATACAGGATGAGCAGCTATTAAGTTGTCATATAGCCCAGGATGATCCCAGGGCCAGGCGGCTGAGAGAAAAGTATCTGGGGTCAGACAGACCTGGGTACACTGGAATCCCAACTCTGCCCAATTAATCACTATGCAGCCCTGAGCACGTGACTTAGCCTCTCTGAACCCGTTTCCTCAGCAGACTGGGAATAAGAAAACCAAAATGAAGGGGTGAACCTTCCAGTAACACACCAGAGCCTGTAAGATATGCCTGTTTTACTTTCTCATGGCACCCAAAACTTGGCCTTCAAAGTCCTTATCACAGTTGGTAATGACACCTTACATGCCGTATTTATTTCTGACTCGCCTGAGAACCCACCCAACCCCACCAGGGCACTGTGAAGATACACCTGTTTGTGCTCATCCCTGTAGCCCGGGGACTAGCACCGTGCCTGGAGCATCGGAGGCACTCAATAAATAATCGTGCAGTGGTCAGAGAGTATCCTAAGTCAGAGTGGCCTACAGCTCAGCAGCAGAGCACAGGCAGCCCTAGCGCAGGAGAAGTGACAGCTGCGGTCCTCATCTTTATCAGGAGGATGCTGCTCTCTGCCCTTGCTGCCCGCACCCTGACCTCCACACCCAGTTATTCTCAGCCGCCTCTTCCTCGCGTCTCAGCTCTTCCTACGAGTGACCTAAATCCCCCAGCAGCAAAGCAAGGCCTCCTTCATTTTGACCACGGGACAGGTAAGAAACAGTTTCCATACTTCTCAGATTTAAAGACCCTGTTGGAGTGTTCCCTTAAGTCTCTTCTTTTCCAGAGGCTAAAAGCCCCTCGAATTCCCTTACCCCTTCCTTAAAAAGCATCCTCCATGCCTCAGTAGTCCATGTGGTTGCTCAGGAGGTTGTTTTTTTCTTTTAAAGTCTTTTTTTTTTTTTCTGAGGAAGACTGGCCCTGAGCTAACATCCGTGCCCATCTTCCTCTACTTTATATGTGGGACGCCTGCCACAGCACGGCTTGCCAAGCGGTGCCATGTCCACACCCAGGATCCGAACCGGCAAACCCCAGTCAGCCAAAGCGGAATGTGTGCACTTAACCACTGTACCACCGGGCGGGCCCCGCTCAGGAGGTTTTAAGGTCAGCAGCCACAACCTCCCCTCTCCCCAGATGCCCAGAAGCCAAAGACCCTGGGTGCCTGGGAGATATGAATCACTGGGCTCCCCTAGTTCCCACCTGGGTCCTGGTCACAGGCCACCAGCCACAGGACACTCCACTGGCCTCCCACTCACATGGAAGTGCTCCTGTGTACCTGACCTCCTCCCTCTCCCCCAGCCTTACTCATATTTTATAAATAGAGAAACTGAGGCCCAGAGAGGCCAAGTTCACATGGCTTATTTGGGCAGTACTGTTTCAGGACTTCAGAGTCAGAGGAACTTCAACAAGCTGGGACACGGGACAGCAGCCCTGCACTGCCCCTGTTCCCTTCTTGGGCACCCACCCCACAGGCCCTCTGTTGCCTTCCCTCTCCCCAGCCGTATCGTACCTGAGCATCCTAAGAGACGAAGGCCCCTGGGAGTGAGGGCTCCGGCCAGCCTCACCCTGATGCTGTGGAGCCTGGAGTCTCGGAGCCTGTGAGGCCCCAGGGCCCCTGAATCCAGCGCCCAGGATGAGGCATGGAGAGGCACCTGCCCTCCAGAGGCCCAGTGGCTCAGAGCATGGCTTCTAGGCAACAAGGTAGACTGCAGGCGTGATCCTTTCTTTCCCTTTCCTCAGCCCCAAACCAACCCTCTCCCAGCCCCTCAGACCCCCACCCACCACAGGCGCACACACACCGAGCCCCTTTCTACCCAAAACAAATCACCAGCCACTTCCTCTTCCAGTCGGCCAACGACCAGCCCAGCTGGACTGGCATCAAAGGAGTGTTCACTCGCAGCCCTTCCCCTCCACAAGACAGCCCCCCCCAGCCAAAATGTCGAGATGCAGATAAAGACAGAGATCAACTCCAGTCATCGGAGCATGACAGTGACTCAGACTCAGGGGTACAGGAAGACAGCCTAAACAGACAGCAGACCCTCGAGGAGGGCCAATGACCACACTTCCCCACTGGGCACCCAGCAAACCCCTCGACTGCAGGCTCCCACTCCCAAGCTGGCCCTGAGCGGGTGGAGACAAGGGGCATCTCCAGGGAGAGACCCTCGCGGCAGGGCTGGGGCTGGGCCTGCGTCCCAGGGGAATGGCACTTCCTCTCAAAGCCCAAGAGAGTCAGAGCCTCGGGCAGCCCTACACAATGGCCTGAGGCGTGGATGCCCCACCGGTGCCCGTGCCACATCCTGCCATTCTTCTCCCAGGCCGCACCCTACCACCCTTCCTGGCTACGCCCGATCCTATCTCTGATGTTTACTCAGAGCTGGGAGCTGGGCTGGCTGCAGGCTGGGGACAAAGCTTTCCTGAGAGGCCCCCTCACCCTCTCCGGCCTCTGTGGGCCTTGGTGGGTATCAGACCCTGGGTGTGGCCCAGTCTGGTCTAGCCAAGCTCAGGGAGAGGCCACAGCCAACACCCCTAGTCCCTGGGCTGTTCCCAGGCTGGCCACGATGGTATTCATCTGGTAGAGTGGCCACCACCAGCCAGCCAGAGTCTCTGTGAACTCCGCGCTCCTGCAAAAACAGGCAGCTCCCCCTCCCCCCACCTCTGGCACAGCTGACCCCCAGCTCAAGGGCACACAGGACCGAAGAAGCTGGGGAGAGACTGCAGCTGTGATGTCCCATCCACTGCCCCGTCCGGGTGTCAGGCCTCTGAGACACTGAGTCTTCTCCTAGCCCAGGGGGAGCCCAGGAAGAGACCGAGGGCACAGCTGGAGTGCTGGGGGGCTCCCAGGGGCACTTGTGCCTGCCCTACCAGCCTGAGTAAAACTGGGAAGAGGTAACAGGGTCTCTGGGAGTCCCTTCTCTGGGGGCCTTCCTGCCTGCAGGACCTGATGCTGTCTCTGGCCCCTCCCACGCAGCTGCAGGCCCTGTCCTTGTCTCCCAGTGGCCTGTCCGAGCCTATGCCCTGGACAGGGGAATGTGTCTGGTCCTCTGTGGGAGCAGGGTGCGGCCCAGGGCCAGTGCACAGCAGAAATGGGACTGCTGCAGCTGACTGACTGGCCTCCCTTTCGGGATAGCCCTGAACATTGACCAAAGGAAGGGGAGGCAAAAAGTACGCACGACAGAGCACTCGCTGGGGTGCACGCCCTGAGCGAGGGCTCCCCACTCACTTCCCCGTCCGCCCAGGCCCCGTGGAGGTGGCATCTGAAGCCAGGCCTCACTGCTGCCACAGCCACGTCTAGCCATGTGCTGGCTGATGCCCTGGCCACTCTCCCTCCACCCCAGACTGTAGGATCCAGTCCAGCAAAGAGAGATCCACCACTGACTTCACTGCTTACACGATTCTAGTTGCTCTCAACTTGAGTCACAGCCAAGGAAGAATGAGACCAAAGAAACCAAGGCCACTTTGGGAACTTGGGGGAAGACGTGACGTCTCAGAACCTTAGTTCCCTTGTGCAAAATGGAGATTCCGATGCCTGCTCTGTGACTAGAAGGCAGCATACACTTAAAGAATCTGGCATGGAATATACATTCAGAGGAGGAGCGACCTAAAGCAGGAAGGATGTCTCTTCCCCCCACCCCAGAGCCGCGGGGAGCAGGACAACCGCCCTGCCTTCCTCCCCAGCAGGCCGGGCATGTCCGGCTCTCCGGGAGGCAGGCAGCTGGGTGTGACCCTCCAGCACTGCAGGGAGCATCCTGGCATGGCTACAAGAGACAGGCCTTGTTGGCACCTAGGTGTGAGTGAAGCCCAGCTCCACCACATACCACTGTGGGACCATGGGGAAGTTTCAGTGTCTCCATCCCTAATGGAACAAATAATCACTATCATAGAATTATTGAGAGGACTGAATGTGAAATTTGTAAAGAGAAAAAAGAAGGTTTGCTTCCTGAACCCTCCTCTCACCTCCCCACCTCTGCATGGCCAAACCCACAGAAACCCCACGGCCAAAGGACACGAGAGTGTCTTCTCCATCCGCTCACTGTAGGTCTCCCTCTCTTTGACGCTGTCTCACAACCTGCTTAGGTTGTCTGCATTTCTGTCAGTGTCCCCATCAGCCTGGAATCTCCCCTGGCCGGTGCCGACACTGAATCAGGCACTCGGGCCCCACATGGTGCGAAAGGATCGAATTTGCCAAGGAAACCCCACATACTCAGCACCCCTGCTTATCTGGCCGAGCCACTGCACCTTCCCTCCCCGGGCTGATGACACAGAAGCTCTGCAGAACTCTCGCACTCCGCACTCCGGAGCCCAGGAGGCTAAAGTGGTGTTCTCTTAACCCCTGTAGTCCCCTGCCAATCCTAGAGGGGACAGGAAGGAGACTAGAGGGATGACCACAGAGGGGAAAAGGACAGTGGGAACAGCCTGAAAACAGCCTGTTGTACTCAGCAGCTGGATGACATCTCATTTGTGCCAGATGGTCCTCCTACCATGCTGGGGTGGGCTGGGCAGCATTTGGCTTCTGCTTGATGACAAGTCTAAGCCATGTGGACTGAGCTGTCATGGTGCATGGTGACACGGAGGCTCTGGAGACACATGCAGTTGGTTCACACCCCGGCACCCCTCTTGCAAGTAGCATGGATAGGCCAACTTATTCAATCCTCTCAGCCTACAACTTCCTTTATCTACAAATGGGACTAGTAACAAATACCCAACAGTGTGCTTGCAAGGAGTAAACAAGGGAATATAGGTAGAGCCCAGCTCCCGACAAGGCATGCAGAGCAGCTGCGATGCGCATTTTCATCAGGATGTAGAGCTGGAGGGTGGGGGAGCAGTCACTGGACCCCACACTGCTCCCAGGAGGCACCCACAGAAGGCCTGAGACCAACCTCTCTACACCTCAGATTCTCCATCTGTAACGGGGGTTAACGATGCCTCCGTCTCGTGGTGGTTGGAGAATTAGTAAGTATTGTATATAATACACACAACGCTGGGCACAAAGCAGATTGGCAGTTGGTATTATTGTGGTTGAATGAATGAATGAATGAATGTGCTTCCAGGGAACCTCCACCAGCCAGAGCACTCAGCCCCAGACCCAGGATGTGTTTCCAAGACCCTTCTTATTAAATAAAGGCATTCCAAATATCGGCCTCCACACATGTGATCCCATAGCCCCCTCTCAAAGTGGGCACCTCCACGCTACATCCGGGGGTCCCGAGGGCCCAGGAAAGGTATCTGACTCTTTCTCTAGTTCCTCACCCTCCTCCTGCCTCAGCTACCCACTGCAGAGGCAGGGGAAACGGGTCTGCGATTGACATGGGTAGGTGAGAGAAGAAAGAAAGAGCAGTCAGTAAATGCCAGTCACCAAGAAGGCCATCAGTCAGTGTTGACAGGAACACAGCCTTGACCCCAGAAGGTGAGCATGCAGATAATCAGCATATAAACTTGGCCTCATCCTCTCCTCCCTGGGATGTACCTCCCTAAGGCTCTACAAAAGATACACCTTGAGAGGAGGTCTGGGGGCTTCCAGAGGGGTCCAGGCCTCCAGCTCCGCAGCAGCAGCAGCAGCAGACAATGGAGAAACAAGGTGATGGGCAGCCCGGCAGTCATGGCAGCCGGGCCCATGGGCGGGCCCTGGGCACAGTGGCCTTACCTCTGGGCACCCGCTCAGGTCTGCTGCTTCCCCCACCGCCTGCCCGTCTCCACCCCAGGGGTTCTGGGTGGGAGGCCCCCCAGGCCTTGTGTGAGTCTAATCACCGCCACCTCCCCCACGACAAGCTCGCTCATCGGAAACCCCAATTCAGCAGCTCTTGCTCAGGCAGCATTCATTCTTCCAGCGAACAAAGTGTTCCGTTCCTTTTCTCCGCAGAGGCCGTGTTTCCTCTCCCATTATCTACCCCATCGGCAGCCGAGCCTGCCGCAAAAGCAAAATTTCTTCTTTCTTTTTGTTATTTTCATGGTCCCCTTTATTTATGGGAGGTTGTTTTTTCTTGGCTTTGGCTCCTTTTCAAAGGGCCGGGAAGCAAGGGGAGGAGAGAAGCACCGTAGTTAGTTCTGAGCTCTTCGAAAATGCTCATCAAACATCCCCAAGGCAACCAGCCTGCACCCAAGTCTGCCAGGGACCTCACCTTCCAGCAGCAGCACCCTTTGGAAACAGAGGCAGGACCACCTCAACCAAGAAAAGAGCCCGATGCGGCCCGGGGGAGGATGCGGCCCGGGGAAGGATGCAGTATGCTTCTGGGTGGGATCTTGACATCTGGAGCCACAGCACTAATAATAAAAAAGCAATAATGGTGACACTCAAAGTATTTAACAAGTGAGTGACAGGCACTAACCAATTTCACGGGACTCTTGGGACCGTCAGACGAGTTGGCAGATGCCAACCACAAACAACTGGTCATCACTCTGGTAAGTACCAGCCAAAGACCCCTCTGAGCACAGCTAACATCTACTGAGCATTCACTGTGTGCCAAGCACCACTGGAATCACTTTTACTTGTTCCAATTTATTTAATCTTCACAATAATCATCTGAGGTATATGGCATTATCATCTCCATTTTACAGATGGAAAACCAAGGCACACAGGTGATTTGAGCCAGGCAGCCTAGCATCAGAATCCACATCTCAGGGAGCTGGCCCCGTGGCCGAGTGGTTAAGATCGCGCGCTCCACTTCGGTGGCCCAGGGTTTCGCTGGTTCGAATCCTGGGCGTGGACAAGGCACCGCCCATCAGGCCACGCTGAGGTGGCATCCCACATGCCACAACTAGAAGGACCCAAAACTAAAATACACAACTATGTACTGGGGGGCTTTGGGAGAAAAAGGAAAAATAAAATCTTTAAAAAAAAAACAAAAAAAATCCGCATCTTCACCAGACAACAGGAACAGAGCACCCAGATTGCTCAGTGTCATCTACAGGGACCAGCCCATTTAATTCTCCCAACAGTCCTCTGAAACAGTCACTCTATCATTTCTCTTTTGCCAGTGAGGACAGAGAGGCTTAAGGAGGCTAAGCAGCTGCCCAAGGTCATAGCCAGCAAGGGCTGAGCAAGACACTGAACCCAGAGACTGGCTCTCGAGGCCCTTTCGTTAAGCACTAGATTATACTGGCTTCTCTTCCACTTGTCTGAGGTTCCAAAAGCCACTGAAAGTCATCTCCTGGAGTCTGAATCACCTGTCCCCACCCCCAGCCTCCGCTGGGCCACTGCTGCTCCCATGATGGGGCTCAAGGGACCCAGGCAGGTCCTAGCTGAGTTGATGCGAGAGAAGTCAAAGGCAAACTTGGGGCCAAAAAAACCTTGGTTTCCCAGGTTGCAGGCCTCACTCACTCCTGCCAGCCACCCGGGGAGACCAGGTCAAAGGCAGTGGAGTCGCAATGCGGCCTCCCCACACCACTCACAGACATACGACGACTCATAGCCAGGGTCCTACCCAGAGCATCTTGCGAGGGCATGAGGGCAGCACTGGGAGAGCTCAGGGCTGCCCCAGGGCCACCGCCTTCACAGCCATCGCTTCTGCTCTGTTCTCCAGCCGTCCTCAGGCCATCTGTCTATCCCAGGCCTCCACTCCTGCTTCCCGGGCTTCCCATTCCTGCCCGACTCTCACCAGCATCGAGCAGAGCTGTGCACTTGCAACACATATGCCTAATAAAGGACTGCGTCACTCTTATTATCAGTTTCTTTCTGAATATAAAGGAATGTGTGCCCATTGTAGAAAATCTGCAAAATTTAAAATAACAAAGAAAACAGAAAAATTAAAAAGTCACCCATTTCCCATCAATCCAGAGGCGGCCACTGATGACAATTTGGCATATTTCCATCAAATCTTTTTACTATGCGTAGTTTTCTTGTTCATCACTGAGCCCATAAGCAAGTTTGTATACTACTTCCCCCCAACACACTTAATAGCACCTCGGGGGAGTCTTCATGTTACTAAAAATTGGAAATTATTAAAAATTTTTATGAAGCCATTTGTAATGGTTGCACATCTTCCCCTTTAAATCTCCTATTACTAGAACCTCCTCATCCCCAAGTCACCCACCCTCTCTGGACAACTCTGGTGGGGCGGGGCCACTCAACTCCTTTGAAAACAGGGAAGGAAAGGGGCTGACAATCAGCGGAGAGGGAGAGGGCCAGGCAGCAGCAGCACCTCGTCTGCCTCCTCTTGATGGGCGGGGGCACAGTAGCAAAAGGGGCACAGGAGGGAGGCAGGAGGCGGGAGGCTGGAGGCCCCGGTGGGCCCGGAAGCTGAGCCCAGGCCCTACCTGCTTCTGCAGGGGGAGGGCATGCCTCAGCACTTCTCAGGGCCTGACTTCCCCTTAAAAAGATGGAGACCACAACAGATACCACTTCACACCCATTACAAAGAAAAAAGGAGTGTGGGCAAGGATGCAGATAGCAGCTGGTGAGAATGTAAAATGGTGCATCCGCTGAGCAAAACAATATGGCAGTTACTCAAAAAGTTGAACACAGAACTACCATAGGATCCAGCAGTCCCACTTTGGGCTGCACACCCAGAAGTAAAAGCAGGGGCTTGGAGAAATATGGCACACCCTGTTCATACAGCATTCCCCACCACAGCCGAAAGGCGGAAACAACCCAACAGGCCGCAGTGGGACGAATGGACAAACAAAATGTGATTATGTGTGTGTGCGTATAGATACACACACACGCACGATGGAATATTATCAGCCTTAAAAAGGAAGGAAATTCTGACACATGCTACAACACAGATGAACCTTGAAAACATTATGCTAAGTGAAATAAGCCAGACACAGACTAATATTTTGTAATTCTGCTTCTATGAAGTACCTGGAATAGTTAAATTTACAGAGACAGAAAGTAGAACAGAGGTTACCAGGGGCTGGGGAGACGGGCAAAGGGGGAGTCATTGTTTAAGGGTGACAGAGTTTCAGTCTGGGATTATACACAAAGTTCTGGAGATGGATGGTGGCAATGGTCGCACAATGTGAATGTACTCAATGCCCCTGAACTGTACAGTTAAAAATGGCTAAAATGGTAAATTTGGTTATTGTACATTTTACACAATAAAAAGAAGATGGAGGACATGAAACTGCTAAAAATGTACACTTCGTGGCACCTTTAATCTTGTAGATGGGCAGAGGCGGGAGCACAAACAGCCTCCTAGCCTGGGGCCTGATGTGAGGCTGGGTGTCAGGAGAGTGCAGGCTGGAGACCAGCTGTCTGTGGAGAACCCCATGCTCTGAAAGCCATAATTAACATCACGAATTGAAGTGTCTAGAAAAGGCCAGAGCCAGACAGAGCCAGACCTGCCCCAGCAGTGAGAAGGCCTTTCCCGACGCCTCCCTCACGTCAGAACAATTAAAGGCTTCCACCTGCCGTGGAGAGACAGGTGGATCAGGATCACTCCGCAGGGCGGGAACGGGGTCTGGGGGCAGGAAGATGGGCACAGAGGAAGAGATCTAGCTTCCCTTAGGGTCGGTTCCTCGGCTTTCCCAGAAATCTTTTCTTAAAATATCCTTCTGAGGGTGGCAGTTTCAAGGAAGCACTGGGCTCACACCTGTTTCCAGAAGGGCCTGCCCCAACTTGCTGTACAAACCTGGGCGAGTTATCCTACCACTCTGGGCCTCTCTCGAGGTCCACCTGGAGAGGACAGTGACAATGGTCCACACAGCTCTAAACCAGAAGCTCCGTGCTAACAGAGGGGGTGACTGGGGCGGGAACCACCAGGCAGAGAAGGGGGAACGGAGCAGCCCTGCCGGTTTGCAGGGACCCATCACTTATCCCACAGATCCCGGCCTCTGTGGGCCACCCAAATCGTCCTTTTCCTCCTCGGTGAATGACAGGCTGGGACTAAAGTCCCTCCCAGCGCTAAGGTTCATTTGATATTTCCATTTTCTATTACTGGTAAAACTTAGCCCAGTTCCCACTTGACCAAGAACACATTGCAGGGTTTCCAGCGTCTCTAAGAGCTGCCTGTGCTCTGTGGCCTGATTAAGAGCGCAGGCCACTCTGATGGCAGGCCACCACAGGGGACACTTAGGGATTTCCTACAGAAACCAAAAAAAGCCACGGTGTCTTTATCCATCTTCGTCCAAAGAGGAAGAGGGATGAGTGTCTCTCCGCTGCCCTGCTTCCCCCAGCCTGTGGCCCTGACCCCGGGGTGGGGCGGGGGTCAATGAGGGGGTCACTGGAGGTGCCCAGCTCAAAACCAGCTCTGTTGTTAGAAAGAATTTAAGCCTCTCCCTCCCGGCTCATGACTATCTACCCTAACAGACCTACCTGTATGAAGAGAAAAAATAATTACAGAGAGGTCTAGACAGGCCAGGTGAGATTCTGAGCGCACAGAGGAAATGAGCGCTGGATTTGGAGGCTGACGGTCTGAGTTTGAGGCCCAGCTTTGCCACAAACTCAGTGTGCAACCCTGTGCAAGTCTTAATTTTCTGAACCTCAGTTTTCCCATCTGTAAATTGGGAGTCAAAATACACACCAGCAGACTGCTAGGAGCCTCAGCACAGCGATCTTCTGAATGTCAAGGCATTCCAGACACTCGATGGTTTAGAAAGCCCCACGCGAGCCTTTAACTCACAGGAGGGCCTGGGACACGCCGCACAACCTTCCAGGGTCTCCGTCTTCCCTTTGCACAGGGAGCCAATTATTACTCCTTCTCCCAGGGACAACGCGACAGTCGGGGAGGGCTCCCCGATCTTTGATGCTGTGGAAGTGCAAGTGCGGCTGAGCCTGACCCCCACCTTCAGGCTGCAGCCCAGATCTCCAGGAAGATAACGACAGCACCCGCGCTGACTGAGGGACCCGACAAGCCGCTCACTTCCCAGGGATTTTTGGCAGCAGCAGAACTAGAGGAGGCAGTTGAAGCTCAGGGGTAGGGGCAGACGGCCATCAGGGTCTGCCTGACTCCAAAGGCGAGTCCACTGCACAAGGAGCTTGGAGAAGAGGCTGCTTCCCACAGGCGCTCCAAACCCAATGAACGCCCTCCACCTCGGGGCCGGCGCCGCAGGGACAGCCTTCACTTCCTGCCAGGTTCCTGCAGGCAGCTCCTAAGCGCCCAGGGTCCAAAGGTTAAAGGCTGTTTATTACTGTGAATTATTAAAATTCACCAGCAGTGGGTTTTGGGAATGTAACGGCTTCATGCCTCAAAGCGATTCCAACTACATGTGAATTTCATAGGTTCCATAAAAATCCATCCCACTCGGTGTAGAACTGTCCCCCTTAGTGACCAGTTTAAGGGACAACACTGGGCAAAGGACAAAAGGCAGGCGCTCGGAGCCAGACTGTCATCTCTGCCACACCTGCAGCACCTGGCCCGCGGTCAGTGTGTGAGAGTGCATGCATTCTGTTCTCCGGGCTGCTCCCTGGCACCAGCCTGGTGAGGTCCACGCCCCAGCCCACCTCCGGCCCACAGCCTGCCCCTGCTCCCAGAACACGTGGAGCAGCAGCTCTCCCCCTTTTCTTTGCATGAATGGTCAGTCTGGTAACAGAATAACCACAGCAACAAACACCTGGATAAGATTCCCACATGCCAGACACTGTTCTGAACACTTTCCATGTAATCGTTTTTATTTATCCTCCCAACAGGCAGGCACAACTGTCAGTGGCATTTTAGAGTTGAGGAAACTGAAGCAGAGAGGCTAAGTAACCTGACCAGGGCTGCAGAGCCCTGGAAGAATACTGTGGGAGGTTGAGAGGGTGTCACTGCAGACCATCCATCCCCACCACACTCTGGAGAGCGCTCCTCCTCCCTTCCCAGAACTACAGAGGCCGTGCTCAGGACCGAGGAGGGGCTGCCCCACATCCAGGCAGGCCCGGGGAGCCGCACTACCACCACCCCAGCACAACCCCAACAACCACGACCACAGCGGGCGTGACACTAATCCCGGCTCCCAGACCCTGCAGTGTGCACTGTAACATACATCGCTTCCTCGAATCCTTCCAACCCTGTGAGGTAGGTATTATCCTTTTCCTACTTTGCAGGTGAGAAAACTAGGTTCTAGGTAAGTTCTAGGATTTGCTAGAAATCACGCAGCTCAGAAGAAGCAGAGCCAGCCCCCGAGCCTGGGTCTGCCTGGCCCCCCAGCACCCAGGCTCCTGACCTGAGGCTGTGCAGAGGGGAGCGAGCCCACCAGTCTCGGCGCCCTGGCGACTCAGGTGAAAGGCCCGTTCCCGAGCAGCAGCCCCATGCCCATGCTTCTGCCTCAGCTGCCCTGACGGATGGCGGCTTCCCCGCAGGCAGCGCCTGGCTCCCCACCCAGCCTGCCCAGGGCCTTCCCGGGCTAAGCCCAGGGAGGCAGGGGTCAGGGCAGACAGCAAGCCCACCGGCCTGGCAGGGAAGGGACAGCCGTCTGCATCACCAGATGGTGCGGCGTGATCTGAAGGCAGCAAAAATGTCAGAATGGAAAGAAAATAACAGGGTTCTGCTGGAACTGTCCACAGGACAGCGAGAGAGAAGTTTCAGGCAACGAACGACCCCCCATTCTGAAAGTTCTCTGTTCCTCCCTGTCAACCAAGTCCTAGCCCCTCGGCCTGCTCTGCCCACGGCATCTCCACGTGCTGCCGCCCCCAGCGCCTCCACGCCAGCAAGGCCCGGGCTGGAGCTCAGTCGCCGTCGCCCCTCACAGTGCCGGGCGCAGAGGGCCCCACGAACATCTGTCTTCATGGACCACGGGCTTGCTGACGGAGCCGAGTCTCGGGCTGGGCCCAGAGTCTGTGCCACAGACCCACACACTGAACTTCTCCGTGCCGAATCGGTCCTCGGAGCTCGTCCTTCCACGGACCCTGGCAAGAGCCCCGAGCTTCCAGGAAGGAGGAGGTCAGCACAGAGAGCAGAGGACAAGTCACCGCCTCAGGACTGACTGGCCATCAGCTGCGTGTGGATAAGAAGATGAGAGCTGGAAACCAGGCCGTTCTCTCACTGCACAACAGCCGTCTCCCGCCCCGCCACCACACACATCCTCTGCCCTGTTGCTCCAGCCCCACAAAAGCGTCTCATCTTTCCAGCAGGTCTGGCCTCCAACAACCATCCAGCGGCACAGAGCCTGGAGATGGGGCTGGGATGCGAGAAACTGCCTCTTGAGTGGGTCACTCCCCAAAGCGGCCTGGGCTCCTCCCAGCCATGAGGCTGAGGACAGGGGACCAGGCACTGCTGCCCCCGACCCTGAGAAGCCCCCCACCACAAAGTTCCCTGCCATTTGGCACCATGGCCCCTGGGGTACACGGCTCCCTTGAAGAATGGCTAATGTAGCTGCTTCTAATCAAAGCTAAACAGTTGGGAGGAGAATGAGAAGAAACGAGAAGAATGAGACCGACTTACGTGAGGAGGGGATGGAGGGCGGGCACATGCTTCCAGGAGCCAGGACTGGTGATGAGTCCAGGGAAGCGTGGAGGCCAGCCTGGTGGAGGGGGCGCCCTGGGTGCTGCACCTGCCCTCTCCATTGTCTCCCAGGACCCCCACAACAACCTGCACACACAGCCCAGGCGCCCGCAGCGCTCTATCTGCTGCCCAGATCTCGCGGCTGCGAGCTGCATTCCGCCAGCTCAGCACTTTCGCAGAAAGGGGTTGTTCTGCTTATGCACCATTCTTTCCATGGGGTGGTCATCCAGCTTGCTCCCCTTCTTCCGGAGTCCCCTCACACACTGCTGCTCTCCTTTCTCTAGGGGTCTTCCCAGGCCCTTCCATCTGAGAAACTCTACAGTGACTCTGTTCTCAGCATCACTGTTCTTACATTTCACGGAGAGGAATCTGGAGCCCAGGCCCAGTGGGCACGATGTGGGAGGGGAGCCCACTCACCCTGCTTCTGAGGGTTCCCGTGAGGAGGCCACGCCATCCAGAAGGGGTCTCTCACACAGGGCCGCTGCTCAAGTTGCCCCCTGCTGACACTGTCCCCAAGCAGAGGCCAAGACACCACATAGTCAACTGCAGACCGTTGACCCATCCCTCTTTCCTGTCCAGCCTCTCGCCGTGGCTCCTGCGAGCCTTACCCCAACTGGAGAACAGAATGTGCTTGGCTGGAGACCTGGAGGTCATAAATTGCTAATAACAGATGCTCAGTCTCAAAAACAAAATAAGAGAAGGCCTGGCCCTTCCTTTCTGCTCCTCTCATCCTCAACATTATTTCCTGCAAGGCCAAGGAGAGAGAGAAACGTCTCCTCTGGCCACAGTCAGAGAGGGAAATTGGTTCCTCCCACCCCAGGACCCAGGAGGCTCAATTCTCCCCACCAGCCTCACCCCAACAGGCACCAGGGCCAGGCCCCAAGGAGCTTGTACAGGATGTCTTTGTCCTCCGATGCTCCCTGGTCTCTAACTTCGCTTTACCCTCAGATTTACCGAGCACCTGCTAAGTGCCAAGCCCTGTGCACCTGCGTGTGAAGGTGCCCTTTCCGCACTCACAGGTGAGGGCCGGCTGTGGGGAGCAGTGGGGAGGCTGGCCTGCGTGTTTCCGCTACAGAGCAGCCGTCGGAGCTGGCCCAGCCCTCTGTGCTCACCCCAGAGAGGGCGGATGGATGGCAGAGATGACCCAAAGCTGACTCTGTTCCCAGTCGCCGCCCTCTGTTGAGGAGTTGGGGCAGAGGGCACAGGAGTGAGAAAGCGCAGTCAAGAGCTGAAAGCCAGAAGCAGTCATCTTTGAAAAGAACAATAGTAAAAGGCAAATTGGAATGTGCCTGGGGTAGATCATGAAATCATGTTCAGTGCATTGGTTGTATGCAAACTGTATGTAAACATGCACACGGCCCTGGAAAGATCCAAGTGTCACTGCTGTTCTTCTGCCTCTCTCTTACTCAGGCCGTCTCCACGGCTGCCTAGGAAGCTATCTGACTGCCTGGCCAGGGTCTGGGAGTCCCCTCCCCAGCCCAATCTCCCAGCATCCCCTTTGCCCCAGCTTCTCTCCGTGGCCTCCCCTCACCTCAGGGCCACCTGAGAAACATGAGTGCAGAGGAGGAAGAGAAAACAGGGCTCTGCCACGTGGGGCGCAGCGGAGGCGGCAAGTGAGCGGGGAGACGAGCAGAATGGTGGCCTCTGGAACCCGGGATGGCTTCCCTGTAACTGTCAAGAGACCCATCTGGCTCCAGACGTTCCTCAATGCCCCTAGCCATTCCCATCACCAATTCCTCAAAACCAAGGGCAGGAGGCCAGGGCAAGAGGCCAGGGGGCTCTGCAGCAAGATCCCAGAGGGGGTTTCCACATGTTCTGCAGAGGGTCAGACACGCCACGTGGACCAGCCTCATCTGGGCAGACCCACAGCCAGTGTGGGAGTAGGAAGCCCACCCCATGGACAAGTCCCTGTCTCCAATGTCAACTTCCTCATCCACAGAATGGGAGAACGGCAGGATGCTCTCTGCCCTTCCTAACTCACACGGTTCCACGAGGCCCACCCTGAGACGAGCCATGCGGGGGGAGGGGCATCATGGAGGGCCACGCCAGGAGCAGATGCGGGATTGTGACAAAGTGTCTGACTCCACGTCTGGATTTTGAAACTGCAACAAAAATTCTCAGGGTGGCTGTCACTGTCCTCACTTGACTCGACTGCCACAGCAACACAGCAATCTTGTTCCATCCCAGGAGTCGTCAAAATGGTCCTTCCCAAGTTGCAGATGGGAAAAGTGAGGTCCCAAGAGGTAAAGTGACAGGGCTGGGGGCAGACAGGCTAGGCCAGGGCCTTGGTCCCCTCCGGTGCCCACCGGTCCCAGCTGCCCGTCGGCCTCTCCAACAGCAGCACAGCAGTCAGAGGAAGATGTTCGACGGCTCCACCCCGCAGGAAGGGCAGGACGGATGCCGCTGCCTGAGGCACAGGGAGCAGCGGCGGGCTAGGGGCACTGGTATAGCCACTGTGGAGTCAGCTCCCTCCACAGCAGCCCTGTGGGCCCGGCCGGTCCCGGGAAGGCTGGTGCCCAGGACCCCGCGTCCAGTCATTCTGGTCCTGGGTCACCCAGCCTGACCGATCTACCCAGGAAACAGGCAGCCTGGCCCATGCCCAGTTCGAAAACCATGGAAGGAGGCAGACAGACCACTGTCTCCACATTAGGGATCAGAGACGCAGGCCCAGAAAGGCTCCTGACGTGGGCGAAGACACAGACAGTGACCCGAACGGGCCCGCCTGCCGTGCAGCTGCCATCACAGCACGCGGCTCACCTCCTCTCCAGTCCTCACGACAAGCTGCCCTAGGGGACGCCGCTACCCCACCTCAGGGACAAGGACGATGCAACCCAAAGAACGAGGTGAATGGCCCAACATCAAGATTCAAAACCCGCAAGTTCAAATCCAGAACTTCCGGACTCTCAAACTACACGGTACTGTCCCTAAACTACCCTGCTTCTCTATAAATTGAAGAGGATTCCAGACCGAGTGAGAGGGAGTTAGCACAACGTGTTGGTGTGGCGAGGAGGAAAAACACGCTGAGTGACGACCAAAACAGGCACTGAACCCTGAGGCAGGCTGGGCACGGGGTGTGCTCAGCCCGGCCAGGGCCCCAGCAGCGGCGCCACAGGCCCGACTACAGGTGCAATGTGCACGACCCGGGCTCTGGCCCTGGTGCCCTGCCTGGAAGGCCTTTCTTACATTCTTGACCACAGCTCGCTCGAAGCCCAGCGCAACTGTGGCCCCTCCTTAGTAAATCACTCCCTGAGGAGGGCGGTTCCTCCAGGTCACTCCAGAGCCTTTGGACAGCACTGGTCTCCACCATTTGACCAGACTGCGATTACCTGCCTGCCCACCTCCCAGGCTCCGCTCCCAGGGACAGGGACTCTCATGGCCTTCTCTTAGAAGGCCCTCAAGACACAAGGGCAGCACAGCAGGCCCCTCTTCACACACCTGACAATCACAGCAGCCCCATGAGGCAGTGACTGTCATCACTCCCACGTGACAGGTGAGGATGCAGACTCAGAGGGGTTAAGTTACTCACCCAAGACCGCACAGGCAGTCTGGCTCCAGAGTCTGCCTGTCTCTACTGGTACTGCACTGCCTCAGACACACTAGGCATTCGGTGAAGGTTTGTTCCATAGAGTGGTACGGAGGGAGGAGGTGTTGCCACACCCCAGCCACCTCCACCCCAAATCCCACCTGGAACCCCTTGGCCCAGGTCTCCCTACTTCTCGCCCGGCCTTCCCTCACTCCTGACATCTAATCCTTCCTTCCTCTAAACAGCTCCAGGTTCTCTTCCCATCTCCCATCCACTGCTTCCTTGGGTGTGGCAGCAGGGCTGAGCTGAGACCCCCAGAGGCCTCACAGCAGGGGATCTGTTCAGAGGCAGGATCCTGCCCTGGGGCTAGTGCCTCCCATTGACTGCTGTTACCTCTGCCTCAAGCAAGAAAAACCAGCACTGAGACGTAGGGGTCTGGAGGGCAGCACCTGCTGTCCCTCCCTCCCGGGTCCCTGGCTGACCCGGCCACTGCTCTCTGGACCGAGCCTGGGTGGGGGGTGTTCCTAGGGCCACAGAGAAGAGACAAGTGGCCCTTTGTGTCGGCACTCCTGGGACACCTGTTTGCCCGCCCACCTGTCCTCGTGCAGGGCCTGCGTGTGCAGGGTCAGGCCGTGCACGGGGCTTGTGTGTGCGGGGCCTGCGTGTGCGCGGCACCAGCCCGCGTGCAGCCATGTGGATCCTGCAGCCGCGGCAGCCAGGCCCAGCCTGCGCTCGGCATGGCGCCCCTGCCAGCTCCTGCCCGGTCCTGGGCGCTGGGAGGCTCCTGCTGTTGACACAGTGTTGATTTTTGGGAGGACGGAGAGGGAGGGGAGGGAGGAGAGAAGTGGCAAAGCGTGTTGGCCCCAGCTCTCCTGCGTCCCACGCAGCCGCCAGGTGAGGCTGGCTTCCAATCCCTGGGTCACTTGGGCCACACACCACACTGTACCTAAGCCGCTTAAACCGACAGCACCACACCACAGGCAGCCTGCACACGCCCCGTAATGTACCACAAAACCCATGCTCCCCCATGTTGGCACACACGACTCATGGCTGAACAAGGCCTCTGGGTGCCAGGAGCCCTTAGTCACCCTGTTTTCGAATGCCCGCCACTCCTGCCCCCAAGTCATGACACTCCCAAGGTCCTTGGTGAGGGACGGGGCCATCTGACATGCCCTTGGAGACCCAGGCGGGGCCCCTGGGAGACATGGGGGGATCTGCCCTTACAAGTTTCTCTTCTCTCTGACTTGTTCTTGCCAGGCCATCTCCTCCTCACCCTCCAGGTCTTTATGTTTCCTCTTACGGGGAGCCTTCCCTGACTGCCCAGATCTGGTGGTGGTGCTCTCCTTGGTGCTCAGAGCGCTCCACCCTGTGCCTCCCACCCTCAGCGTCAGGCAGTGTAATAGATTATTCACATCTCATCATCTTCCTCAAAACTGTAGGGCTGCAGCACAGCAGGGCAAAGCCCGAGGCAGACGCCCCCTACGTGTCTGCTGAGCGGATGGGTGAACCGGCAGCCCCACAGACCCACAGCCATGCTGCCTCCACCACACGTCCCGCCCTGACAGCCACCTCCTGGGTTAGTGAGGCCCGTGCTGGTTCAAAGGCCCATGTGCTTCGGGAATTACCTGTGACTTGCCCGCCAGCACTACACATTGTTATAGTACTTTTGGAAACTATAGAAATAAGAGCCACTTTTTTTTTTTGGTGATCAAGACTGGCCCTGAGCTAACATCTGTGCTGGTCTTCCTCTATTTCGTATGAGGGAGGCTGCCACAGCATGGCTTGATGAGCAGCATGTAGGTCTGCACCTGAGATCCGAACCCGCCAACCCTGGGCCGCCAAAGGGCAGCGCATGAACTTAACCACTGTGCCACTGGGCCAGCCCCACGCCACAATTTTTAAGCAAGAAGTCAACTGAAGATGTTGGTTGAGGATTGGGCACCCCAGCTCCTGGTGTTGGGGACGGGTCTGTGTGGCCTGCTCTACCCCTGGCCTCAGACTGCCCCCACCCTCATCCTGGACTTCCAAGGAAATCCCCCCACTCTGGCTGCTCCTTCAAATGGCTGGACCTGGATGCCCTGGCACCCACCTCTGCCTCAACTCAGTATAGGGCCTGGGATTGGCAGCGGGCCCCTCCCGCCAGGCCAAGGAGTGGGACTCACCCCAACGTTCCCACCCCTTTGTGGGACCAAGGCCCTCTGAGAACTATTCTCACCCCATCCTGTTCCACAGGCTGCACATTCCATCTGAGTCAAGCAGGGGCGGGGCCAGGGGAGGTAAGGCTGAGGGGAGAACAGTCTGGCCTCCTCTGGGGCGGATCCCCAGGGAGTTCCAGGCCTGGAGGGATTACAGACCTAAACCCCCAGGGGAAGGGAGCCCACGTGCTCCTGCCCAGCCCGAGCCTCTCCCAGTTCTCCCCTGCACAGCCGAAACACTGAAACCCTACCTCGGACTGTCCCCAGAAGACACAGGGGGACGATGTGCCGGGCAACAGTAAACCCCTCCCCCCAACCGCCCACAATCCCCAGGGCTGCTCCCGGGGCTTCCTGCCAAGGCCATTTAAATGCTAAGGCCACTGCTGGGGGAGGGGAGCCTGAAGGCCCTGTGTATCAGGGGAACTGAATTCAGATTTGATGGCATGTGTCAGGCTTCCCAGTGGCCTAAAGGGCCTGGGCAGTAGATGCTGCTTAGGTAAACAGGGGGCAGCTGGAGATACTGACCCCACTTCTTCCTTCCTCTCTTCTAGGACCCCAACACACCCCCTCCTCAGAGACACTCCTGACTGGAACCCCCGTTCTTTAGGCACAGCTCTCAGCCCCGCTGCTCTCCTAGCCTGTCCCCACGTGCACACTTGTGCTCTGAGATGCGGGACCACACACAGCACATCCCTAGAGGTGCCCAGGCCTTGGATTTACCTACGGATGACCTTGGGAGGAGGCAGGGGAAACCCCAGCCACCCCCTCCTCACCTCCTGCATCTCAGGTCTGACCACTGTAGCTGTCCTACCCTGGGTCCCCCCAGGCCCTCCCTGAGGGCACCACAGGAGGGCCTCTGGCTCCTCCCAAAAGAGGCAGGTCACAGGAGCAGAGGGGTCTTCCTAAAGCAAGGGCAAGAGAGCCCAGAACGTGCCCGGCCAGAGTAATCGGTGGTCACTGGGGGGGTCTATGCTGTGGACCACGCAGGGTGGACAGAAACCCGTTCCCAGGCGAGGCCCAAGGCCTTCGCTGCCCTGAGGCTTAAGCAGGGCCGGACGGTCCCCTGGGTGTCTGCCGAGGTCCCTGGCACAGAGCAGGCTCTGGGGCTGAACTGGAGGCCACAGCCCACACTGAAGGGGGAACTGCCACATCTCTGCTGCTCAAAGAAAGGACTTGGATTTTTCAAAGAAACAGAGTCACTCCTGATCAGAGAAGCTGGCGGAGGTTGAACCCACCTTCAAGCTGTCAAGGCCCTGTCAGGCTGGCCTGTAACAAGTCTCCTGATCAAGTCTTCCCAAGGAACTGGAAGGAGGACCAAGGAAGGGGCAGTCAAAATGGGGGTCACCAGGCAAAGACCCCCATTCAGGGCATGGCTTCCTGCTTGGGAGCAGGGAGACAGGCAGGCGACAGGAGACGTGAAAGCAGTCTCTGTGGGTCCTCGTTCCCCACCTGGTGACAGGCACTGTGACAGCCTTCCTGGCTAGCACACACGGGTTCCAGAAAGGGGACCAGCAAAGGGGAGGATCCCAGCGAGTCCTGGCAGGAGCGAGCCCTCTTAAGCAAACACTGAGGACGAGTCATTCCCGCCACAAGCACTTTGCACTGTCAGGCCGGCAGGGGGGCGGGCCCACCAGCACAGCCCTTCCAAACACTCAGCTTGCCCCTGAAGACGGCTTGGGGGAGGGGCGTGCAGCAACTTTTCCCAGGGGCGTGGGCTGCCCGGCGACCTCCTCAGGGAGCTGCCCAATAAGGGCCAATCTCAAAGCAGCCCAGGAGGAGAAAAGCTGTGTAGAGTCAGCCCGTCCAGGGCAGGGACACCTGGACCCTCAGGAGGAGGCCTGGCTCTAGCGAATGCTTCTCTGGCAACAGGGAACCCAGACCCTGGCCACTCCTGGGCGCTGCTGTGGACACAGCAGATGTAAGCCACCCAAGTTCTCAGAGGTAAGTATTGTTGCTGCTATTGTCCCATTTCACAGACAGAAAAACAGAGGTTCAGAGATGTCATGTGGCGAATCTCTCGCCTGGCTCTGAATCCTTCTTACTGTATACATCATGTTGCTCCCAATCTGCTAGCTGTCAAAGCAGCAGAATGTTCAGGATGGAGCTCTGCCCGCTAGGAGGAACGAGGGGGATAAGGATGTAGCTGGAAGCAGAGACCTTTCCAACACCAAGGCAGCACTGGAAATCGCCCTTCCCTGTTACGATCCCGCCACTCCTGACCACGGAACCTGAGTTTGGGGTGGAGCGTCGTCTGCAGGCAAGAGCAGAGCCAGAGCGTCAGGTAGGGAATGAGCCTGTTGCTTCTCCCTCCAGAACAGCCTCCCTTCGAGCCACTGCATCCAAAGCGTCGGTTCGGAATCAGCCTCCGAGCCGGCCTGCTTCCATTCCTGCTTTCCCTTTCAAGCTGCTCTCCAGTTAGCAGCCGAAGCAATCTTTTTAACATTTTTTTCCACTTATAAAAGCAATTCATGACCATTGTAGAAGACTGGAAAAATCAACAGAAGATAAAGAAGGAAATAAAAATCACTCGTCCGTCCAGGATCCAGAATTAACCTCAGCAAACATCTCAAGGCAGCCTTCTAGTCTTCTCTCCACGTACGCGCGCATGATGGGCGTAGGTATGCATATAGCGTACCACACAGGTTTATATCTTTGTCTTCTTATTACATACATATTCCAAGTTATAAGCTATTCTTTTTTAACTACTTTTTGGTTTTGGGGTTTTTTGGCATAGTTGATATAAGTACACGGTACTACATTCAGAAAGGACACAAAGATCTACAGAGAAAACACCGTCTTTTCTCCATCCCATTCCTGAGTCACCATTTCCCTCCCCGGGGCCATTCTGATAACCATTTTTTGGGTACCAAATAATCTTTTAAAATCATAAATCAGATCGTGTCACTCCCCTGCTTAAAACTCTCCGATGGCTTCCCATTGCCCTGGCCAGAAAATCCAGGCTCTAGCCAGTCCTACCAGGCCCGGGTGACCAAGCTCCGCGCTTCTCCCTTTGCTCCATCTCCCTGTCCAGCCACACTGCTGTGGAGAACCCCGCTCTGGCCGCAGGGAGTTTTCATTTGCTGTTCCTTCTGCCTGCAATCCTGTCTGCAGGTTGTGTGCCGCTGGCTCCGTCTCATCCATCAGGCTTCGGCTGAGCTGTCCTCTCCCCAGGGTGGCTTTCACTGGCCTCCCAACCTAGGCGCCCCCCCAACCTGTACCCCCACCCACATTCTCTGTCCCATCACCCTGTTGGATCTCTTTCACATCACACAGGATCTAACACTGTCTTGGTTACTTATTATAAAGTTATTTATTGCCCGTCTCCTCCCACTAGAAAGAAACCTCCCTGAAGGCAGGCACCTGCCCTCTCTGGTTCACCGGAAGCCCTGCCCCTAGCCCGGGGCCGGCACACAGCAGGCAGTCAACAGACTTCTGTGACAGGAGGGAATGTGGCTACTGCAGTGCTGGTCCTCATCACCGACAACAGCCCAACTGTGGGTCTCCGAGCACTAAGAACCAACCTTCCGGCCATCCCCCATGTCTAGGGTGGGGGCAAGGTCAGAGAAAGGAGAGAGGAGCCCATTGTCCAAGGCAGCGTTGCAGGGGGCAGCAGCCTGCTCTTCCTCCCTGTCACCCTGTTGCCCAGTGAACCCCTTACTTATGCTGTGCACGTGCAGAGTCCAGAATCAGACAAGGAGCTTGTGACAAACCCAAATTCCTAGAAACTACTCTTTAACTGCAAGTGGAAAGTTGAAGGTGAAACTTTTGCCCCTCACTTACCCCAAATCCCACATCCAGCCTGCCCAGGCAGCTGAGATCTCCCCGCTTCCCAAGTGAGCCCCACTGCAGCAGGTGACAGCCACGCCACCCAGGGAGCAGAGCCCCAGGGATCAGCCCCAGCCATCCCACCCGAGGCCCTAGGCACCTGGGTCCCCCTTTAGAAATTCACCCAGCCCCAGAGACACAAGTACACATCCAATCTCAAACCAGCAGCGCAGGCCAGGACACTCAGGGGACACCCTGCTGCAGACGCTTCCTTCCTGGGGCCTGATTTCCACTAAGAACACTGCAGTCAGGCCGAGACGGATTTTTAAGAATGAGGAAAAGCAGAGTCACGTGCCTTTCACAGACATTGTGAAGGGAGGGAGGGTGTAAGGGAAAAAAGAAAAAGAAAAGAGACTTAGCAAGACGGGACTAGACCAGGAGTAGGGAGGATCTGGGAAGCCAAACTCAGGAAAGGGTGTGAAGAAGAACAAGGATTCCTCCTCCCAGAACTGGACAGCTTCTGCTAACTGATGAAATGAGCACAACCCCAAGTGCTCTCGCGGGCTCTATGCAAGGTCACTAAAGTCGTAATGACAATAACAGCTCCCACCTCTCCAGCACTTACTCTACGCCAGGCACTGCTCTATGAGCTTGCTTTACTAAGACTTGTAATCCTCAAGACAACCGCAGGACACTGTGCTGCCATATTAAACCCATTTTACAGGTGAGCAAACAGAGGCACAGAGGAGTAGGTTAAATACCGACAGTGGCAGCATCTGGGGTCTAACTCCAACCCCAGCTCTTAACCTCTAGGCTACCCTTGGCTTCAGTGGCCCAACCAGGGGGTCCCCACCCTCCTGAATTCATGCTTCCCAATCAGTATCCCTGAACATCAGCCGAGGCGAGCTTCAAAGACGCAGGCACAACTCTGCCCATTGTGCATAGCAGAAATCTAGAGAAGTTAAGGGATCGCAGGAGCTCACACTGCCCACAGGTGGGGAATTAGGACCAAATGTGCTGAACCGCAGCATCTGGAGCGCCACTTCCTAAGGGAGCACGGTGGAAACCAGAATCTCTGGAAACTCCGCCCTGAGCAGCAGCATCTTCCGTCTTTCGCCAGATCCTTCACCAGGGCCAGCGCCCGCGCCCAGGCGCCCTGCCCGGAAATTCTCACAGAGTCAAAGCAAACTTCCCAGGAAAGCTGCTCGGCTTCCTCCTAGCCCCCGTGTCGGAGGCGCTGCCAAGAGCGCCGTCGGAGTCCTTGCAGCTGCCGTCGGCCCTCGAGGGTGGGAGCCGCCGCTCGTGTGCTCGGAGTCCTCTGGGAAAGGTCCAGGGCTGAAGTTCAAAATTCACTTCCCGCCCAGGCCCGCTCGCGGCCGCGCCCGGGACTCTCCGGCAACCCCCACGCCTCCTGCCCTCCCCGGTCGCGGCTAAGGAAGGGAGCACCTCCAGCCTGCGAGCCCCGGGCAGCAGCTGGAGAATCCCGCGGGCGATCCCGGCGCGTCTGGGGACTCCGAGCAGCCGGCGCGCGCGTGTGTGTGTGTGTGTGTGTGTGTGTGTGTGTGTGTGTGTGTTTACGTACGGAACGCGCGGGGTGGGAAAACAATGGCGAGCCGCTGGGAACAGAGCAACTAGCCCCCCTCCCCAGCTCCCTACCCTCAGGCACGATTTGCTTTTGCCGTGAAATAAGGATGAAAAGATTCACCTCCGACGTCCCAAGGCGGGAGGCGGGGGCGGTCAGAAGGCTAGGGTGGGTGGGAGGAGGGGGTGAAGCAGAAAACAAACAGGATGCAGCGCCCGGCTGGTCCGCTGGGGAACGAACCTGGAAGGATGGGAAAGGTTGCGTGGCTGGCCCCCCGCACCCCACACAACCAGGGCGGGGAGGAGGTCTGCGTCCCGGCGCGGGCGCCCGAGCCACACGCTGGGCGCGCACAGGTCGCCTCGGCTTCCCGCTGGGAAATCCTTGAACTGGGCGCACACACAGGCTGGCGAGAAAGACCTAGTACCCCGGCCGGTCGGCGAGGAGCGGGTGCGGGGGGGCACCCCAAGCTCGGCTCGCACGGGGCGCACACGGACACAGACACACAGCCACCCACGGCCCTGCTGGACTGCCACCCCTTTCCGCAGGACCTGGGTCTGGCCGGCGTGGTTGGGGGTCGGTGGGGGTCTGGACCTTCTCGAAAAACTTTGCAAAGGATGGAAACTCGCAGAGATGAGAGCCGGCGTGTGCCCAGAGACGTGGCGGCGCGAGTGTCAAACTTCGGAGGGCTAGGGCGAGGGGCGCGGAGGGGGCGCACTTACTACTCCGCCGGGCGCTGGGCTCGGGCTCCGCGCTCCTGCTCCTCCTCCGTCCGGTCCCCGCGGCCGGCAGCCCGGGCTTCCCGCTCACATGCCCGGCGGCGCAGCGCCTGGGCGGCGCGGCTGGGAGGGGCACGCCCCCCGCCGGCGGCCGGGGGGTCGCTCGGCACTCGGGGCCACCCTGGGTCCGCGCCCCACGACCGGCCGCCGGCCCCGGCGGAGAGCGCGGTTCCGGGCGGGCGGCGCCCTCCGCGAGCCAGGCCGCTCTCTGCCCTCTGCCCTCTGCCCTCTGCCCGCCGCCGGCTCCCTGCCTTCCGCGGCGCTCTGCCTGGCTCGCCGGCCCAGCGCCGGCCCGCCCGGCTCCCCGCTCCGCGTTCCGCGCCTCGGCTCGGTCCCGATCGGCCTCCGCGGCTGCCCGCTGCGCCCGGGCGCAGAGCTGGGCTCGCCGCTCCGGGCCGGGGCGCCAGGACCCGCGCTCACACAGTTCAGTTCCAAGCCTGGACCAGGAGCAGGGCGCTCGCGGCTCGCGGCTGCGAGGCGACTCCACAGCCTCAGAGGAGAAAGAGGGAGGGAGACAGAGCGGGCAGGGGGAGGAGGAGGGAGGAAGGGTGGGGAGACGGAGAAGGAGGGAGGGACAGAGTTCCCGCCTCCTCCCTGCAGCCAGGTCCAGCCCGGCTTCAACAGCTGGAAACCTCTGCTGGAAGGGGCGGGGGTTGGGGGGGGGGCACACTAAGGTTCCGGGAGACGGGGCGTGGAGGTGCAGGGAGGGGGTGGAGAGAAGAGAAGAAAGAGGTGGCTTCTGCCCACTCCCACTGCCCAGGTATGACGGTCGCTACGGAGAATGTGCTCTCCTTAGGGCGAGAACCAAGAAGTTGTCGCTCCAACACCCACCCTCCCAACTCCTCCAGACAGATAGCCTCGATTTAGGGTTTTTAAAAACCCCTTTTCCGAACCTCCCTTAGGAACCCGATCCCCCTGCAGCTAGACAGCTCCCAAATGTCTCGGGCCACTCCCTAGTCCTGTCATTTTGCACTCTCTCAGACAATCCTTTATTTTTTTTCCTGCCTTGTTCTCCATAGGGAGGTGGATTGCTTTAATTAAACGTGTTTATTAAATTGCTACAATATGCCTGGCCCAGCTGGGTGCTGGGGACACCAGGATGAATGTGACAGTGCCCTGCCCTTTCTGGATTCCCATTTTGTGAAGGAGACAGATGAGTGAACAGGTAGTTACAGGGCAGTGGAAGGGTGCTGAGAGCAGGCAAGCACATGGGGCCTGGGGGCCACCAAGGCACTAGGGTGTGGGGACAGGATCGGTCTTCTTGGGGACAGTCTCATCTGAACTGGACTTAGAAGGACCTTGGGAGCTGAGCAGGCAGTCATGGAACTGCGAGTAACAGGGCCCACGGCCTGGGGGCCAGCGTCTCAGCAGCTGACAGTGGCTGGCACATAGACCTTCCAAGGCCTTTGGATTGTGTCATTCCACTGCCTTCCTTAGCTCCTGTCATTCACCTTCTAGGCCTCAGCCTGATGCCAATTCTTCCAGGAGCCTTTCTTGATGGCCACGTCTGGGTCAGGAGCCCCTCTATGTATGGCTCTGGAAGCCCCCAGTCATAGATGGTATGGTAACCGTTCATGTGCCTGTCTCCCCCAGTGGACTGTAAGCTGCATGAGGGCAGAGAGGTGTCTCTGTGGCTCACTGTTACATCCCATGCTTGGCAAAGAGCAGGCCCTTGATAGATGCTTGTTGATCAACTGGCTGATGGAAGGCAGTGGGGAGCCACTGGGGGATTCTAAGCAGAGCCTCTGACGAGAGCAGGCTAGCTGCATGCAGGGAGGCCAGTGACCAGAAAATGGCAGTAACTAGGGTAAAAATGACGCACACCTGAGCTAAGCCAGGGGCAGGCAGAATGGAAAGGAGGAAACAGGTGTGGGTTAGGAGGTAGGAGAAGTCAATATTAATTCTTCAGGGCCTGGCTTTTGGTGAGTGTGGATAAAGCCGTTTCAGAAACCATGAAGGAGTCACCCAGGTGCACCAAGCCTTTCCTCCTCCGGCCAACATGCCTGTGTTTTCCATTGATCTGGTTGTTTTTCTCTGGCCCCCGATCATCTTCAGGGGCCACTTTCATTGTGTATCCGTCCCTGTAGCTGTTCTTAGCCACGGCAGACTGAGAGAGGAAGAGTGGGGAGGTGGGAGGTGGGCTCTCCTCTCTCCAACACCCGCTATCCACTATATCTCATTTCATTGGTGTTTATCCTTCCTACTCGCTGTCACGAAATTGAGATATTTTTAAGTATCTGCCTACTATGTCTGAAGCAAGGAACTATTTTCATATACAATATCTATTTGTACCTTATCCCAATTCTGCGAGGTTGCTATTATAATCCCCATTTTAGAGGCGAGAAAAGTGAAGCTCAAAGTCATAGCCAGTAAGTAATGGGAGGAAGTTATGGACTCTGGAGATTCTAGGTCCTTCCATACGACCACACCATTTCCTGGGAACACCCATCAAACTTACCTAGTTGAACACCCCCCTCCTCGAAACACTCACTTCATGATGCCAGTCTCCTGGATTTCTTCTGACCCCACCTGTTGCCCTTTCTCAGCCTCCCTTATTTATATTCCTTCCTCCACTCTTGTCTCCAGGTGAGTGTTTCCTGGGGAACTTTCTCCTGCACCCCGTTTTCCTTTCTGTCTACCTTTTCCCCCTAGGGGAAATTTTATGTGTTTCCATAGCTTTACATACCAACTACGTTCTGATGATCCTCCAAATGTTGACGTTTCTACCCAAGGATCTCACAGACGTCCTAAACTTAACGTGGTCAAAATCGAACCTTTAACCACTGACCTGCGCCGAGCCATTCACATCTGTACCATCTTTCCCATCTCAGTAAAGGGGACCACCACCTACAAGTGGCTGAAGCCTAAAACCTATCATCCTTGATTCCTCGTTTCCTATCTGATCAAATTAGTGAGTGCTGTTGACCTATCGCTAAAACTATATCCCAATCCTTCCACTTCGATCTTCACTGTGCCACCAAGTCCAGGCCACCATCATCTGTCAGCTAGACCACCACAGCCTCGCTGCTTCTGAGAACTGAGACCACTTGCAGCCACATAATTTAACTAAGACTGCTTACATCGGCGTGCCCTTAATATTTGTTCCAGAAGTTTCTTGCCTAGGAAGATAAGACTGTAAACCAGTAAATAACTTGATTATTTGCTTCAGGAACTTCCTGAAAATGAATTTACCTGAACAAACAAACCTCAGACAGCCCCCTTCTCTGGATAATAGTTTGCTTGACCTGGCAAACCATTAGCTTATCAAACAATTGTTTATTTTTCAAGACCCTCCCTCACAGTGTCCCCCAGTCCTAAACTATCTCACAAATTTTGCCCAATCCCAATCAGATCTCCATATTGAAAGATCTGCCTTCAACCAGACTTCAAATCCTATAAATCTCTCTTTACCTGGAAAGCACGTCCTCAAACCCCACTCCGGGCTTCTCTCTGTCTTCTGGTCTCAACACACACGTCCCTTCCTTCATCTCTCCTCCTTGTCTAGACCCTTCCCCACCCCCCCCCCCCCCCCTTAGTCTCCTTTTCAGCCTGTTTGCTGCCTTCATAGCACTTACCTCAGTTGGTACTCATTTTGTCTGTTTTCTGTTTTCTTGTGCTTTTTCTGCCTCCCCTAAGACTGTAGGCTCTGTGTGGGAAGAAACTTGTCTTCTCTATTTTCCATGTAATTTCAGAGCATATAGGAGATGTTCAAAAAATATTTGCTGAAGGAGTGACTTGGATCGGCTTCAGTGTGTGTGGTCTCCAGTCCACTTCATGTGGCCGTCAAGCCTGCTCCTGAGACCCTGGTGGGGCCACAGTGCTCAGGGCTGCTGGCGTTCCCCACCTGCCTTTAACCACCTAGGTGAGACAGAAGAGTAAATGCAAACGCCCTGGCAGAAGCCTTGGGATTGAATTCATAGAATGGTGTAAACTGTTCCAGGAGCAGGGTGAGGGAGAGAAAGCTCCAAGAGAGAAAGCGACTTGAGGAGCTGGAGAAGGAAGAACTCTGAAATCCCTGTCCCCTGGCTTTCCTGAAGCCCTCCCTGCCGCCCCCTAGGCCACCATCCCGAGCCAGGGCCATTATCTCTGCGAAGCCTAGAAGACGGTTCTTGTCAGCTGGTTCAGGTCGGGTCAGGCCCAGCCTAGCGGAGCTTGTCTCGATGGCAACTCTTCATCCTACTGACTGAGGAAGTGCTTTTCTAGATCCCTGTAGCCAGACACGTGAGTCAGAAGTGCTCAGCTCGGGTGGGTCTTGCCCCGTGGCGAATGCCCAGGAGCCACCTTCAGCAGGCCCTCCCTTCAGTCCGAGCTTGGTGGGCCTCTACTCAGTTCCACTTGAGCTTTCCAGACTCACACTCAGGTGTGGAAGCTAATCAAGAAGATAACAGGTTGATTCAGAGAATGTTTCATTTGCCTATCAGAATTTGAGAGTATAAGATCTGGAAGGAATCAGCCTTCCAGAACCATCTCTTCTCCTTGTGCACAGAAAGGAGAGGTATTTTGCCCAAGGCTGGCACTTCACACATGTGACCTCCTTTATCAACAACACTGTTCCATTTTGCAGATGAGGAAAACCACACTCAGAGGGGGAGGAAAGTTTGCAAGACCACGTAGTGAAGCGGCAAGAGCTGACATTTGAATCCAGGTTTTCTGGCCCTCAAATCCATGCTGTTTCTGCGATACCATCCTGCTTCTCTTCTTAGAGGGTTTGATGGTCCTTAGAATCTGAACTATATAAACTAACACTCGAGTCTTATTCAACATCCTAGATTCAAGCCGAGACCCTAGAAGTAGAAACAGCTCTCTGACTCTTACGTGACAGTTGGCCTCCTGTCCCGCAACTGGGGGACTTTCTTCCAAGGACACAAGACTCAGCCCACATCACCGCCCCCCAACACACACACAGGGACCCCACTCAGTGCACGTGCTCAGCTAATGTTGGGGGCTTGAGTCCTTTTTACACAAACACACACACACACACACACACACACACTTTCAAAACTTTTCTGCTCCATTCTTCACGTGTTTAGCTACCGTGGGGAACTGAGCGTGGAGAAGAGGACTGGAGTAGTCATTCTCACCTCCGGAGCTGGTGCACACCTTCTCTCCATAAATTTAATTAGTAATAGTAGTCGTCCTAAACGCTGGGGGTAAAAATCAGGCTGCATGTCCCACGGGTCAACTTGGAATGGGTGCAGCGCACAGACAGGCCCCCCCCTCTGAGAGGGCACCCACACACCAGCGCACACGCACACGCGCACATGCACACAATGGTTGTTTTTTTCTTTTCTCTTTCCATTCTCTCCCATTCCTTCCCACAGAGGGGGGCACTGGGCCTCACCTGAAAAGGCAGCTGATTGAAGGAGGGAGGGAAAGAGTGAAGAGGGTGCTTCCTTCCAGAAACCTGGGCAATTTTAATTTAGAAAATCCTGACGTTGCTTCCTCAGTCCTCTTCCCTGCCACCCTCCACCACCTACCTGGCTTACAGTGCCCCACCCCCACCACTTAACTCTTTTTTTGCTCCTCTTTCCTGTCTGGGGGCACCTAGCTCCTCATCCTGGGAGGGACTGGCAACAATTAACAAAGGCACCATGGAGGAAAGACAATTAACAATCCAGAAAAGAGGGGAAAGAGAGGCTTTGTTCTGGTCTCCATGGCAACGGGGGGGGGAGGGGGCCATTCAGAGACGCTGATACTTTCACTTTCCTTTCATCCCTCTCCTCTCCCGCCCCCTCGGGGTTTCTGCCAGGAAGACTGAGGGGTCTGGAAGGGAACAGGCCTGGGACTGGCCAAGTCTGCAGGCTGGAGAGTCGAGGTGGATCACTCTAGGTTCATGGCCTAGCTAAGGACTCACTGGAAGTGAGGGCCAAAGAGAAAGTCTTGGGGCCTGAATCAAAGGCATCCTTCCTTCTACTTTTCTGAAGGGTTTATCATGTGCTAAGAACTGTGCCCAACCTCTCTGCTCTGGACCGCTCGTGGTCAAAGAGGGCTTGGGTGGCTTGTGCTTCCTTCCTCATCAGAACATGGTGGGAAGTGGAATCGGGGGTAGGACTGGCCGCCACAACTTGCAGGGCCTACTGCAAAATGACATGTAGCACCCCCTGTTCCAAAATTATTAGGAATTCAATATGGCACTAGCAAAACGTGAAATCAAGCACAGGCCCTCTGAGCACAGGGCCCCCTGCAGCTGCACGGAGCGAACGCCCACCTAGCCAGCCCTGGCGGAAGGTGACTGGAGCCTGGGCTATGTCTGCCTGCTCGGAGTGTGTGTGCGTGTGTGTGAAAGAGAGAAAGAGAGAGAGAACACTTTGGGGCAGGTATTTCCTGCTGGGATTTCTGTTTCCTCAACGGTTGACAAGGAGATTGAACTAGTGACCTCCGGCTTGCTTCTTCTACAGCCCCGTTCTCTCTCTTCTCCAGGATGAGAGAAGGATTTGCAGGCCTTGAGATAAGAGAGAAACCAAGTACAGAGAATTCATTCCCCAGAGCAGGGTGTTCCGGCCCAGCTCCCCTGGCCTCCCTGTTTGGAAGAGGCAGACGATGATGAAGCTCCTGCAGTCTGTTTGGGGGAATTAGAAGGCACCTTCAGTCTCCCAAGGTGTTTCCAGCAGAGCAGAAGCTTCTTGACCTGAGAAGCCAAGCACTACAGCCCAGTCACCCAGGTGGCCTCAGGGCCAGGACATGTCTTGTTCCCGCAACCCTAACATTGTGAGGGAGATGGGTTCGGGACTTCAGAGTCTTATCCTCCTCAGGCTCAGCCTTACTGCCCTGTGGGTCCAAGTGAAATGCAGAATATTAATCAGAAACCCAAATCAAGAAGAAAAACAGTCAGGTCCGCCAGAGGCCCCAAACCAGGCAAGAGGTCAAAAGTCTTGCTCTCTGCCTTCATTTCTCTGCCTAGAGGGTATCCTCCCAGGGACTCCCTGTAGGTATGCTGTTATGGGCTGAACTGTGTCCCTCCTTCCCCAAATTCATCTGTCCTAACCCCTAATAACTCAGAATGTGACTGTATTTGGAGACAGGGTCCTAACAGAGGCAATGACGTGAAGATAAAGTCATTAGAGTGGGCCCCAATCCAGTATGATGGTGTCCTTCTAAAAAGAGGACATGTGCATACAGACACCACAGAGCCAAGACACAAGGAGAAGACAGCCCTTGACAAGCCAAGGAGAGAGGCCTGAGGCAGCTCCTTCCTCATGGCCCAGAGGACACCCGGCCTGCCCACACCTTGCTTGTAGACTTCAGCCTCTAGAACTGTGAGACAGGAACTTGCTGCTGTGGACCAGCCCCACCACCCCCCACCCCCAGATGTTACTAAGCTGAGCTCCTGGGATGTTAATACGCTGCTCAGAGGTCGGGAGGGCTCACAGCCTGGAGGCTGCCTGCACTCGGAGGCCTCTGCACCAGGGGCAGGCTTTCCCAGGGCATTGCAGCATTGTTTAACCTGACGCGAATTGAGCTACACAGCCCACAGCCCAGTCTTTTACATTTTTTATTTCTTTTGGTATCAGTTTAACACATTTTGTTGTTTGAATCCCTTTAGTCTTTTATTTTTCTGGTTTTAATGATTTTACTTATCTCAGTCATTTTTAATCTCTGTTTTGTCTTCTAGCTATTTTATACTATTTTCTTTTATCTCATCTTATCTTCCAGATTTATTGTATTATCTTTTTATTCTCCATCTTTTATTTCTTACCTTTGCCCTATTGTGTCTTTGTTCTATCTGTTAGTTTCTTTTTAGTTTTTTTGGTTTATTTTTAGTTCATATTATCACTTTGCCTGCTGCCTTTTTTTTTTTTACTCTTTTTACCATCTTTTTATCTCTTCTTAGTTTATCTTTTTATTGACTATTGCATTATCTCCCTTATTTTACTGTTTTCAATTCTCTCAGCTTATTAAATGTGGAGGCTGGAAACACAGCCCTCAGGGGAGAGGCACGAGGCGAACCCAGGTCCCAGGCTCAGGAGGCTGGGGGCTGTGCGTTCCAAGCTGGCCCTCCCAGCAACTCTCAGTAGATGCCCTCTGTGCTCCACAGCTGACCCCTCCTCTCTATCAGGATTCATCTGTGTACTACGGGAGACTTTGGGATAAAGTTCTCTCAGGAAGACGCCAGGTTTGCTCACAGGCATAACACATCAGAACTGCTGGAAGAGCCCAGCTTCCTCACATCACATGCCACCAGCCTGCTCCAAGTGCACTGCGCCACCTAAGACCAACCAGCAGAATTCAGTCCAGGGCTGTGCAGGAACCACACTGACTCGTCCGGGTGGCTGTGGCACAGAGGAAATTTCCCTTCCGGGAGAACTCTCAACAGACCTCCTCCGGTTTAATTTTAACAGGAAACCAAGTGGCCTTGATCCTTGGAAGAGGCACAACAGAGGGTCTCTCATTCATTCATTCATTTGATAAATATGTATTGAGAACCTACTGTGTGCCATGAACTGTGCTAGAGAATGACAATAAAATGAAGAGAAAAGGAACGAGGGTCTTTGCTGTCATAAAGTTTATAGTCTAATAAAAGGATATTTAACTATGACCCATCTGATTTGCCTCCCTTCCAGGAGGTCATTATGTCAGAGACTGCTAGTTATTCCCCCAGTATCTGGCTTTCCCTTCCAGAGTAATACAAGTTATAGCTGAGAAAATGACTGCCAATCAAGAGACTGCATTTCCCAGCCTCCCTTGCAGCTAAATATGGCCATCTGCCTAGGTTCTGCCCTACAGGCGCTAAGCAGAGTGATATATGCAACTTCCTGGTCATGGCCTTAAGAAGAAAGGGTGTATTCTGCCCATTCTTTCTCCCTTCTACTGGCTGGAATGTGGACATGAGGACAGAAGCTGTAGCAGCTATCCCAGGCCAGAGATGAAAGGGGGCATTGAAAAAGGAGTCTGGGTCTCTGATACCACAGAGCCCTTGTAAAGTTCGTATGGCTTGTTCTTGGACAATTATAGGAGGGACTAAGAAACTGATGTCTTACATAAGCCACTGTGACACTGGCAGCTAAATCAGTTTTCTCTAGCACGAAGGTCTCCCCCAAAACTTTCCCTTGTTTTGAGGCGAGCCTGGAATCATATCCTTCTGAGAACTTTTAGAGAATAACTAGATATATCCCTGTGGGGTTGCTCTCAGAGGCAAGAAAGAGAGCCCTTCCTTGTCACCAGGGCGCGTGAGGGAGAGCGATCTGCCACGTTTCATGACTACACAAGCCTCACTGTGCCCTGTGCTCTTGAGTCCTGGAAAAGTAAGCTGGGTCCTAGCACTTGTTCCCACTTTAAATATCTTTTTCATGACAAACTATTTATGCAAACTAAAGAAGCTATTCTGTTACAAACAGTCTTTCATCAGTGGAATCTACACCAATGACCATGCTGACTCCACCCCTCTGCCAACAATGTGATTCCTTTCCAAATTTTCTACTGTTAGTGTAGAACTCCAAGCTGGCCCTTAAAATATTTACTTCCATGCTCCCCAGGCACATTTTCAGTAACTTCTCCAGCTATCTGAGCTCCCTCGCATTAGCCCTGCCCCTCTGCAGACAGGCTGTTGTCAAAGCCTGAAGACCCTTCCACCACTGAAAACTCTGTAGAACCCTAACACTGCATTTAGTCTTGCTTCTACCCAACCACGTGACAGGGACTCCTTACACCAGCCTGCTCGGGCTGTTATAACAAGATGCCATGGACTAGGGGCTTAAACAGTGGATATTCACTTCTCACTGTCTGGAGGCTGGACATGCAAGATCAAGGTGCCAGCAGATTGCGTTCCAGGAAGAGAACTCTCTTTCTGCCTTGTAGATGGCTGCCTTCTCCCTGTATCCTCACTTGGTGAAGAGAGAGAGTTCTCATCTCTCTTCCTCTTCTTATAAGAACACTAATTCCCCTCCTGGATTTTGGGGAGACACAAACATTCATCCATAACCCCTCTCCTCCCTACTCCCCGCTGTCTTGTTCATTGTTGCATCCCCAATCCCCAAAATAAATGAATTGAGTCATAATCCTGCATAATTCTAAACTGCAAAGGATAATGGTTATGTCCTTCCAGAGAGTCCTTGAAGTTGCCTCCAGACATTTAAGGTATTTCTCCCACCATGGGTCTGGATACAGTTCTCAGCAAAAACTACTATTACTTTTTATTTTGGGATGTAATAGCATAATATCTATAAAAAGGACTAGGATCTTTGAAATAATTTTATTTCTAAGAATTAGGCCCTTTTCTTTACAGTTCTGTGTGGAAATGAAGCCAAGGTGAATGGGCCATTTCAACCTCAAAGTCACTAGGCTTCCAGATTCTTTTTTTTTCCCTAAAGATTGGCACCTGAGCTAACAACTGTTGCCAATCTTTTTTTTTTTTTTTCTGCTTTATCTCCCCAAATCCCCCCAGTACATAGTTGTATATTTTAGTTGCAGGTCCTTCCAGTTGTGGGATGTGGGACGCCGCCTCAACGTGGCCTGATGAGCAGTGCCTTGTCCGCGCCCAGGATCCGAACTGGTGAAACCCTGGGCTGCCACAGCGGAGCGCGCAAACTTAACCACTCGGCCACAGGGTTGGCCCCAAGATTCTTAAATTGTAGTCTATGAGGGTATCTGTGGTTGTAAGTCTCTAAGATGGCCCCAATGATCCCTACCTCTTGGGGTGCACGCCCTTGCCCTATGTAATACCTTCCCATTGAGTGTGGGCTGAAACTTCTAACGGACAGAATAAGGCAGAAGTGACAATGTGTGATTTGGATACCACATCATAAAAGGCAGAGTGGCATTTGTATCCTTGGCTCTAAGGGAAGCCACCTGCCATGTCAAGCAGCCTTTGGAAAGGCCCACATGGTCAGGAACTGAGGCCTCCTGCCCGCAGCCATGAGAGTGACCTTAAAAGCAGACCCTCCAGCCCCAGTCGAGTCTTCAGAGACTGCAGCCCTGGGCGATAAGTTCATGAGAGACCTACTAAGAGACCCTAAGCCAGAAACACTCAACTAAGCCACCCCCGGCTTCCTGCCACTCTGAAACTGTGTAAGACGACAAATACTTATTGTTTTAAGTTGCTAAGTTTTAGGGTAATTTGTTATAGGGAATAGGTAAGGAGATAATATCAATAAGATAACTCCACAGCTTCTAAATATATTTACCTTCTATGGAAGGGATTGGCACCTACGAAAAAGAAAATCAGTAAATGAGAATCTGAGAGAATATTTGCTCTCTGGAAAGCATGATTGAATCATCTGCATAATCTGTATCCTCCCAAACCTCTTAGCATGATGCTGGACGCAAAATTAGCAAATTGATTAATTGATGGCTGCTTACTGAGACTTGCATTGCTTTCCATTTGCCTTACTTAAACAAATATTTAGTAGATTCACAACGCTCTTTCTGGAGTGAAGGAGAGTTATTTTGCTTGGTGAATCTATTTTAAATGTCTTCTCTGAGGTCTCCCGGACCACCCCCACTCCCACCCCCATCTTCATACCAGCCATCAGAGGTTGGCATTCTTTCCGTGCCCCCGAGAACACCTCTGTTTGGGCACTTGGCACCTCACTGCAATTGCCTGATTGTTGGCTGTCTCCCTCAGCAGGCTGGGGGATTTTTGAAGGGAGAAACTGTGGCTTATTTAACTTTGTTCTTAGAACAGCACAGTCTCTAGCTCACAGTATAAGCTCAACAAATATGTCTTACGTGAGTGAATAAGAATGTATTAACGAAGGAAGGAAGAAAGCAATGAATCAATGAGTTGGCCTTGAAAGAAAACTAAGTGACCTGAAAAAATTCTTTCCCCCTCGGATTTCTGTTCAGCTATAAAATGAAGGGGTTGGGCAAGATCGTGTCTAAGACCCTTTCCATTCAGCCCTTCTGTGTTTTATGATTGAAGATGAGTGTGGGAACCTATGCCCTTCTATGACCTTCAAAAAGCAATGTTAGGAAAAAAATGAAGATAAGAGTGGAAATCAGTGAAAAAGGAAACAGACCAACAATGAAGAAAATCAATGAAAGCAAAGGCTGTTTCTTTGAAAAGATCAATAAAATTGATAAACCTCTAGCTAGACTGATCAACAACAAAAGAGGAAAGACACAAATTACCAATATCAGGAATGAAAGAGGGGGACTATCACTTCAGATCCTACAGACATTAAAAGGATAAGAAGGGAGTATGACTAACAACTTTTTAGAATTAATTTAGCAACTTACATGAAATGGACAAATTACTTGAAACACACATATTAGAAAAACTGGTCCAAGAAGAAATAGAAAATCTGAATAGCCTATTATCTATTTAGGATTTGAGTTCATAATTTTTTAAAAACTGGCAAAATTCTATCAGTCATTTAAGGATGAAATAATACTAATCATACATTAATTGTTTCAGTAAACAGAGGAGGAAGGAACATTTGTCAACTCATTTTGAGTCCAGCATTACCCTGATGCCACAACCAAAGATCTAACAAGAGAAGAAAACTACAGACTAATAACCTACTGTAATAGGATTTTATTTATTTAGTTAGTTTGAGGAAGATTGGCCCTGAGCTAACATCTGTGCCAATCTTCGTCTATTGTATGTGAGATGCCATCACAGTGTGGCTTGAAGAGCAGCGCTAGGTCTGTGCCTGGGATCCAAACCCTCAAACCCTGGGCTGCCAAAGCAGAATACATAAACTTAACCACTAGGCCACTGGGCCAGCCCCTGCAATAGGATTTTACTACACTCCTGTTGGAATGGCTAAAAGCAAAAAGATAGACAGGGGCCGGCTCTGTGGCCTCATGGTTCAGTTCAGCATGCTCAGCTTTGGCGGCCTAGGTTCAGTTCCCAGGTGCAGACCTACCCCACTCAGCAGCCATGCTGCGGTGGTGACCCACATACAAAATAGAGGAAGATGGACACAGATGTTAGCTCAGGGACAATCTTCCTCAAGCAAAAAGAGGAAGATTGGCAACAGATGTTAACTCAGGGCAAATCTGCCTTGCAAAAAGAAAAAGAAAAAAGATGAACAATACCAAGTGTGAGCAAGGATGCTGAGCAATCAAACTCTCATGTATTGCTGGTCGATGCATAAAATGCCACAACCACTTTGGAAAATAGTTTGGCAATTTCTTATAAAGTGAATGTACACTAACCATACGACCCAACAATTCCCCCACAAGATATATACCCAAGAGAAATGAAAATATATATCCACAAAGACTTTTACACTAAGGCTGAAAGAAGTTTTATTCGTAACAGCCCCAAACTGGAAACAATCCAAATGTCCATTAGCAAGTATGGTTAAACAAACTGTGGGAAAGCCACAGAATGGAACACTACTCAACAATGAAAAGAAACAAACTACTGATACTTGCAACAACTGGGCCAGACACAGAAGGGTCCACACTCTATGGTTCTGTTTTTATGAAAATCTTGAATTTGCAAAAGTATTCTGTAGCGACAGGAACCAGACCGCTGGTTGCCTGGGGTCCGCGGTTGGGGGACACTGGCTGCAAAGGGGCATGGGGGACTTTTCAGGGGTGATGGAAATGTTCCATATCTTGGTTGTGGTGGTGGTTACATGAGTGTACACATTTGTCAAAACTCATTGAACTGTACCCTTAAAAATGGTGTATTTTATTTTAAGTAAATTATATCTCAATAAAGTTAATTTAAAAAGAAAAAAAGGCACCGTAGCTGCGTCCTATGTTGAGGGAATGTGGTTTGAAGCCAGTCTCAGCCTCCATCTCCCCATCCCCCTTCAACATGTTTCCAGCCTCGTTACCTCAAAGCCACCCCACAGCAGGGCTCCTTTCTCTGTGAAAGTTCTCTTTCCCAGCACGTGCTCCCCACCTGCCACCCCCAGCCAGGACCTTTCTTCCTCACCCTCCACAAACGAAAGCGTCCTGACCTCCTGCCAGCTGGCTTTAAGAGCGACCTGTCTGTGCTTCCCCAGGTGCGGGCTTGGGGCCAAATCTGGGCAGCGTCAGCAGCTTATGCTCCGCAGACGCAGAGTTGGCCCTCAACTCAATACATCAGCCTTCCCAGCTCTCGCTCGGTCTTGGCAAGGGTGAGAGACTGCACACAGAGTCTCTGGCACCTTTGCCTTCAGACCTCAACGCTTATCCGTGGACCACCAGGGCCAGGTTCTCTGGCTGTGCATGAAGTTCCACAGACCTGGCCCAGGCTTCTTGGTCTCGTCCCCAGCCTGAGTCTCATCCTCTTTTCAGATCCTAACTCCCTCTGTCCCAGGTCCTCTCTTGCTCCTAGGTCATCATTCCACCTAAGAAATCCCAAATAGAAATAGAGCTGTTTAAAAGAAAGAAATTCAGGTCAGCAGTGATTGTGGCATAGGCTCCACTGACAAGCTGTTAGCATCCCTTGAGAAGAAACACCCTGGGCTGGAAGCGGTCGTCTCCACCAGGTGAATGACTCCCTGCAAGGCTCAATGACCTTGCTGCTCACATTACTGAGGGACCTGCCACCACTCAGTCCCTCCCTGGGGATATGTACATGAACAGATTGGGGACATAGGGAGCAATGCTAGCCAAACAGAGAGAGAAAAGGGATGCCAAGAGGGCTCCAGCCCTGCATTTCTTTGTAGAGTCTTCTTTGCACATCCGTTCCAGGGAGAGGCTGAAGCGTGGAATCCAGATGGGCCGCCATGGCCACAGGCCTTCCAGCCATGGGATTTGGGGATTGAGGCAAAAGCATCCTAAGGGAGCCACGGCTCTTTACCCCCAGCCACTCGTCCTCCCACTTTTGGACGGCAAAGAGGGTGCAATTACCCTGGTCATGGGAATGGCTGGACCCCTCCGACTTGGAGACAATGGCTTGGCCAGAGCACGTGGGCGAGCCCAGGAGACTGGCTCGGGTCTGCGGCTTCCTGGGAGGAAGTGAGGCATTGTTTCGGGGGCTGTGTGGGCCCGCTGGAATGCGGCACAATGCAGGGAGCAGTGGGCGCCAGGTCCAGCCCACCGACAGTGGGAACTTGTTT
This sequence comes from Equus quagga, assembly GCF_021613505.1. NCBI lineage: Eukaryota > Metazoa > Chordata > Mammalia > Perissodactyla > Equidae > Equus > Equus quagga. Next base: position 709,922 of record NC_060279.1, on the reverse strand, counting down.
ATTGCTTTAATGACCCCACAGTGGATCCACCTGGAAACAGACCTGCTAATGAGCGGAGACAGAGCTGGCACAGCCCCAAGGGAAGCCTGTCGGGCCAGCTCCCCTGGAGGCGCTAAGGGTGTGTGGTCTGAGACTGGAGGGCTGGAAGTAGAGACCTGGGTTCCTCCTAGGAAAACCACAGGGAGATCTCCTGCTTTTCCATCCCCATCCGCCTCCTGCTGTGGGGTCATGAGAAGGCAGAGTAGTGGAAGGCGCTGAGATTGAGAATGGGAGGCATAATCGGGCTTCCCGTTCCAGCCTCTGCTCTAATCTGCTGGTGGCCTTGACCAAGCCATCTAAGCTTTCTGGGCCTCAGTGTCCCCATCTTTCGGGAAGGGATACCAGAACCATTCCTGCTGTCTCCCTGCTTCCCCAGGGTGTTGGGAGGATAAGGTAAGATCAGACACAGCAACCGCTTTGAACTCCTTGGAAGAAAAAACCTTTTAGACATCAAGGCTTTGTGCTGTTTGCTTCTTCCCCCTGTGGCTGGAACCTGGGAGCCCAGGCAGATGTACTGTCTGGGACTCGGTTTTCCTAGACTGTTTGTCAGACACCTGCCAGGGCCTGAGACAAAATTAAAAACCGCTCATGTGTCAAGGACACAGGGGAGCCAAGGGTGTGCTGTATAGGAGAAGGCCACTGTGGGCTGGGGCTGCCCTGCCAGCTCAGGAGCCAGGTGGGAAATGTCCGGGAACGTGAAAGCCATTGGTAGCCTGCAGTCAGCCGCTGTAGGAGTTTCGCACTGCAGAAATCAGCAATCTCTACAAATCAGGGCACTTGTTTTTTGAAAGCTAGACCAGCAGGTCTGTGGAAGGCTTACTTAGCACTGCTCGGACCCCACCCGTCTCCCAGCCAGGTCTCCCCAACGCAGGTGTGGCTTGTTTCCCCTCTGGACACAGACCCTGGAGGCCTGAGTAGTTAAGAAAATGGTCCCAGTCCAGGCAGGCGTGGGGCGGGCACGACTAGTGGGATGGAGGTTTCTGGATTCTGGGGCTAGAGCTAGGAGAGGACTTGTCTCCTCTGCACCATGCTGAGTTCTGAGGGGCTGGGAGCCAACCCAGAGCTCCAGGTGATGCTGAGGAGGCTGCTGCTCTGGGCTTTTCTTTGCCCTGGTTCAAACACAACAGAGGCTGGGGATGGGGACCGCAGACCTCATGAGTTGAACATATCAGGCATCTATGAGGACATTCTTCCAGGAGCATAACTCAGGAATCTCGTTAATTATTTAAGGAATTGTTTGCTTGCTTGTGTTTTGGGGGCTTGTTTTTAATCCAAGAACTTTCTTTATAGGCTGAAAAGGGGCGATGATCACAGATTCTGCTGGAGGCCTCTGACTTGGCAGGCAGTGGAGGATAAAACTGTGAAGCTGAAGGAGGAAGCTGCCAGTGACCTGCGATGGGTCGAGGGGACAGCTCTGGGCCTGGAAGCCGGGTTCTAGTCTGGCTCTGCCATCTGCTCCAGGGCAAACCCCTCGCTGTCTGTGGTCTCCGTGCTCTCATCTGTGCCCTGTGGTCATCGGCAGGTGACGCTCTAGGGGCCCTGGCTGCATCCATGTTCTCTGACATAGAATTTGTCTTCCTTGCCCTTTGCTTTCTCTTATCAATGTCCCTACTCTAATGGGGTGGCACATGAGCTTGAGGTCACCCCCCCCCCCCCCGCCAGCCAGGGCCTATCTATTTGTGGCAAAGGCATGTGCTCCAGAGTCCAGCAGGTGCTCAGCTTACATCTTGGCTCTTGCCTCTTCCTAGCTATGTGACCTGCACTGACTTCTCTGATCCATCACCTCATCTGAGAAGAGCAATCTACAAGCCCGCTCCCCAGGGTTCCTGGGGGAATTGGTGGCATCACTCATAAATCCTTGACATAGGCTCCACCACACAGTGGATGTGCAGAAATGGTAGCCGTGGTCCGTGCTTCATTCTGGGGGTTTCCTGCTCTCTAGAGCAAGATGACACAGGCAGGCCCACGAGGGACCTGCTGCTTAGGAGAAGTAGGCGACCTTGAATCCCCTGTCCGGGGGATATGCATCTCCAGGTGGTCTTACCAGGGGATTTCAACTCAACAAGTGAAAGTCACCGCCTCCCAGGGGAAACCCCCACATTGTCACAAGGAAACTGCATAACTGATCTGAGACAGACAGGCAGGGTGCTCAGGGCCCGGTTTTGACTTGGGCAAGTCACTTAGCTGCTCTGTTCCCCGTTCTCTTGTTTATGATATGGAGTGCATCTCTGCCCTGCCTCATTGCCCTGGACAAATAAGGTCACTGAGGAGCAAGTGCTGAGGAGCAAATGAAATCAGTCAAACTGTTTTAGAGCACTCTATAAAATGGATTATTATCACAAATGATATATAATCAATCTCCAGGGCCCAGGACAGCCCTTGGAGATTTCTTTACAGGTACAAGAATCTCTTCTCTTTCCCATTCTTTTCTAGGGAGTTTTTTTTTTCCAGTGGGAGCCTCTGCACCTCGGGGACAGAGTGGAGCCGAATGTCCAGTGTGGTTCGCAGTCCTGTCTGCTCCCTCCCACTCGTCCCTCCACAGGGAAATCCCAGTGTATTTTTAGGGAGCCTCATTGCTGCCGCCTGGCTTCCCCTCCAGGGCCAGCCTGGGAAAGCTCTCGGAACACAGGCCTAGGCTGCTGCAGAGACGGGCCTGAGCCCTTCTCCTCTCTGACCCTGGGCTTTGTCCCCAGAAGGGCTGACCAGGGTAGGAGGCCCAGGGGCTGAGATGGCCAGAAAGACAAAAGGTGTGGCACTGACAAGCAGAGTGAGAAATGCGGGTCAAGTCTCGGGGAGGGAGGGACAGACTGTGAAGGCCCCCAAGAAGAGAAAATGAGTAAACACCTCAGCCACTGCCCTGTTCTGCCTCGTGCAGGCTGAGGGCAGGGCTCCAGGCCCCTGGCAGGTTAGCTTCAGATTGCGAAAGTTGGGGGTGGAGCAGGCCGGGGACACCCCTTCCTCTGGGAGTAGGTTAAATAATCTTCAGCCGCAACAATAAAGATCAGTTATGACCTGATGCCCCAGCCTGATTCGGAAGGCCGGGGTTGGGGGGGGGGGGGGGGGGGAGGTGGATAATGTGTCTCCTCCACTCTGTCCCTCCAGGGTTAATTATCTGAACAGTCTTTGGACTTTGGCACACTCAAAAGAGAAAGAAGATCTGCAAATCATTAAGCCAGGGAATGGCCTTCACGAAAGAAGCATCTGTGGGCCCGGGACAGACGGTATGCAGGTGCCCCCTCCGTGCATCCGTGTGGCCTGGGCGTCGGTGGGTCAGAGAACCGGAGCAGAAGTGGCCAAGGGCTCCAGGGCCAGGAGGACGCCCGCAGGGAGCCTGCGAGTCGGGTCTGGGGGGGGGGGGGGGGGGGGGGGGGGGGGGGGGACAGGCGCGCGGCGGTCCCCCACCCCTGTCGTCTCTACGGCTCTCCGCACGTTTTCAAATGCTAGTGTTGGCAGTGTCCTTGAAGGGATTGAAAGAACTCAGAACACCACCAAACAAGTCAGGGTAATGATGGCACTCAGTGCGACAGGGCACGTGTTCCGGAGTCCGGGAAAGCATCTGCTGTCGTCTCCTGCCCCCCGATTTGTCGCCCGGGGCAAAGCCGCGTCCCCGAGCCTTCCCGCCCTGGTCAGGCCTCCTGCCTCGGCCGGCGGGCTGTGCCTGCTCGGTGCGGGCTGTGCCTGCTCGGTGCATCCTGCACCACTCGCATCACTGAAATGTGTGCGTGCGCACGGTGGGGCAGGATCGGCTCCCACGGGCCGGGGGCCGGCGCGGGCTCTCCCGAGAGGAGCGCCGGGGTCGCACTCATCCAACAGAGGTCCCTAACAAGGCCCCAGACGGGACTTTGTGTCTCCTGCTCCACATCTGCCCCTGGCTTCCTGAGGAACCCCTCTGGAATCACAGCCTGTGGGTGCCTGGAGGAACAGTGAGAGGTCATCGGATCCATTTCACAGAGGAGGAAACCGACGGTTCTTTCCTCTCCTAAAGCGGCTCTCGGGACTCCCATTTGCTTTCTAAATGATTTTGCACATTGGTTTTTGCTGGTTACGTATATCTTTACCGAAGACAGTGTTGCAGGTGCCCTCCCAACCGGGGTCGTTAACGTGACGCTGGGGCTGGCGGGGGAAGGCGGAGAGCGGGGGCCTGCGCGCCGCTGTGCGTCCGAGGACCTTGGTGTGCTTATGTCCTAGTGTTCTCTTCTATTTTAGAAACGCCTGCCCCTTCTGCTTTGGCTTCCCGGGGCAATGCTGTTCTGCTGGTTGTGCAGTCAGGCTTTTCAATCATAAACAAGAAAAAAAAATCCACGTTTCTATTTCTTTATGTATCTCTGCTTTTTCAGGAAAATAAATACTTGTTGAGTTGAACTGGAAAAATTTTTGAGAAAAATGTTTTTGTACCTTGTGTGTTTCGCTGTTATTGTTGCTAAATAAGTGCTTTCAGTGGCAGGTCTTTTGTTCTGAGAAAAGACTTTTTATTTGGGGGGTGTTGTGCATCCAGGGGGTGGCGTTAGCTGTCTCAAAGCGGGAAAATCTTAAATCGTGCAGGCCTGCAGTGGCCCCTCTGCTTCTCCGCCTCCTAATTCATATATTCCCTCCCGTCACCAGGCGGTCACCCCCACTTGCCTTCCAACCATTACATGGTAGGAGAGTAGGGCCGACAGTAACACAGTTTGTTGGTCCACCCAGGGAAAACAGAGGTTCCAGGACCTGTTCTGGGTGCTGAGCAAGACACAAGCTCCCTGCTCTCAGGTAACTTCCATCCCGGAGGGGGAGACAGTGAAAAGGCAACGAACAAACATGGAGTGATGGATGCTAAGCAGAGAACGACTGCAGGAAGGGATGAGAATGAGTGACTGAGCCACTACTTTGGGCTGAGCAGCCAGAAGAACCTTTCTGGAGAGAGCTGAATAAGAAAGTCGGCCGTGGGAAAACCAGGCTCTCCAGCAAAGGAAACAGCCACAAAAGAGGCCCAGTCAACACGGCTGTTTCAGGACTTTCAACAGAGGAGCTTCTGTCAGCCATCCCCTGCTCACACCTCTCTGGGCCCTTGAAATAGTCATTGCTGCAGAATAAATTACCCCAAAATTCAGTGACATGAAACAGTGAACATATTCCCTCACGTAGTTTCTGAGGATCAGGATTCTGGGAGCAGCTCAGCTGGTGTGTCTGGCTCAGGGTCCCTCTTCCTCGCCACATGGCCTCTCCAGAGGGCTCCTCACAGCAGCGTGCTTCCCCCAGAGGGAGTTTCCCCGGAGAGAGACAGAGACAGGGAGAGGCAGCACACCGAACAGTGGCCGCAGTCTTTGATGCGCAGCCTCAGAAGCGGTACGCCACGACTTCTGTTGGATGCTGTGGGTGCAGTGAGGGAGGCACTGCAGAAAGGTGTGGCCACTGGGGGCCATCTCGGAGGCTGGCTACCTCTGTCCTCCCACCCCTCATGTTCACATGCCTCCCAAAGACCCAAAAGTTGGGCCCCATTACAGCATGAGCTGTATCGCATCATTGAAATCGAGTGCAGTGCAGCTAAGGCTCCTCAGGTGTAGCTCCTGAAGCTCAGCTCCCATGGAAGGCTCCGCTTGACCAGTTAAGCAAAGAGGTGAGTCGTCTGGCCCCACACACACCCCGTGTACAATGTAGGAGGGCATAAGATAGCTGCTGTAAACATTCCTGTTCAAAAAGGGGGAAAATGGTGCACAGCAATTCTGAAATCCATCCAGGCAGATGGATGAATTCTCCATGGCTCTTGGCTTTCCCCTCTGAGCGTTTGGTTCTGACTGTGCGTCTCTCCTCTTCCATGGAAGCTGGCATGTGTTTGCAGCTGAGTAATTTTCTCAGCTTGCTTCCTGCCAGTAGAATTTTAGGAGTCCAAAGGCCTCTTTTCATTTTGTATTATCTCTACAGTGTATGAAAATACTTAGAAAAAAAAGATAGCCCAGAGCCTAAACTACAAAAAGTGTTCCATAAACGGTAGCAGTTATTAAAGGAAAGAGTATAAGTGGGTATGGTAGGCAGAATAATGGCCTCTGAAGATGCTCACATCCTAACCCCTGGAAACGGTGAATATGTTACCTACGTGGCAAAAGGGACTTACAGATGGGATTAAATTAAGGATCTTGAGATGGAGGGGTAATCTTGGATTACCTAGGTGGGCCCAACATAATCACAAGGATTCTTATAAGTGAAAAAGGGAGGCGAGACACTTGGAGAAGGAGGTACGATGGATGCAGAGCTCACAGTGATACAGTTGCTGGCATTGAAGATGGAAGGCGCCACAAGCCAAGGAATGCAGGCAGCCTGTAGAAGCCAAAAAAAGGTGAGAAAATGGATTTCCCCCTAGAGCTTCCAGAGAGAACACAGCACTGCCAACACCTTGATTTCCGGCTAGTGAGAGCCATTTTGGATTTCTGATCTCCAGAACTGTAAGATGAAAATTTGTGATGTTATAAGCCACTAAGTTTGTGGTGATTTGTTATAGCAGCAACAGGAAACTAGTATGGGGGTAATGGTGCCATTAAGGTATGAAGGCGTAGGAATAGATTGGAGGAAGAGAAAGATTTACGTCTTCGACATGTTAAATATATGGAGCCCGGGTGCAGATGTGCAAGAAATAGCTTGGTATTTGAGGCTGGAGCTCAAGAGGGAAGCCTACGCTGGGGAGAGAGAGCCAGGGTTTCAGGTGATATGGAAGCCATAATGCAGGATGGAAGTGAGGAGAGACGGGAGATGGAGGATGCCGAGAGGGCAGGCTGAGGAAGAAAAATGCAGAGCCCTTGAAGGAGAGAGAAGGACCGATCAACATGGATTAGCCAGGTAGCGTCCCTCACAAGGCGGTAAAGTGACAGCCTGGTGAAGACTCTGCCTGCGTTCTGCTTAGTCCCTGGGGTCTGCTCTTTATTTTCCAGGTTGCCTGAATCCTCCTGAGATGGGGTCTCATTGCTCCCAGGAGCCCAGGGAGGAGGGACGGGGAAGAGCAGACAAGGCGTGCCCCTGCTCAGCTGTCCCCTCATCCTGGGAGCTATGCCCAACGGGGCTCTCGCCTCGGGAGCACACTCCGGGAGGAGAGGGCCGGAGGGACCGCCAGGTGAAGCCGTCTTTTTTACCCCTTTGGCTTCAGCCCAGATCCTAGATTTATCCTGCACTGAGTGAACTGCTGTTCATATTGGGGGCCAGATGAGGCCAACGGGGACACCTGAGCAGAGCTGGGGGTCCAGGTCATGGGGAGAGGGAGGTTCTTCCAGATAGTTCCTTTCCTAGGAAGGAGGCCTTCCTGGAGGGAGGCCTTGGTGACTCATCCCCCTTCTTCCTCTGTAAAGGCTCAGAGGCTCCTTTAAGCGTCCTTCCTTTGAAAACATCCATAAGCAAGATTATCACTCAAGAATGCTTTTCAATGACGGGAAACAGAAAAGCCAACTAACAAGGGCTTAAATAAATTGGGATTTATTTTCCTTACATAACAAGAAGTCTGGAGGTTGTCAATAGCTGGCATTGGTTTAGGGCACTATAAAATTAAGAATAACATCTTGCATTTTTCTTGACCTTTCTCTCAGAGTCACAGTATGGATGCCATAGCTCCAGGAACCACATTTCCATTCAAGGTGGGCAAAAGAGGAAAGGGATGGTGCCAGATACATCTGTCCTGTTTATTAAAAAGCAAGCGTTTCCCAAAACCCAAACCGATTTTTGCTTATATCTAATTGGCCAGGAAATTGTCAAAAATCACCTATACCTACAGAATACAAAAAAGGTGGTTTTAGTTTTTCCAGCCTGCAGCGTGGAGACTGGTAAAGGAAAGGAGCTTTGGAATGGGTGTGGGGTAAGCCCGTCTACAACTAAAGGGATGCTTATGGACTCAATTGCCTCTCCTTAGAGAAGGTGTTTTGCTCCATTTGAGGGCAGCTGGGCTATAAGGGTCCTCTTACCCCTGCCAGGGGCCCTCCCCCACCACAGCCAGGCTCCCACCTCGGACCCCTGGGGATCTATCCAGGCACCTGGCTGCATGGGCTACAGCCCACTAGCATTTCCCCCCGGGGTTCCTGTCTTTCAGAGCCACACCACTGAAGGAGAAGGAGAAGATGAAGTCTGTCTTAACTTCCAAGTAATAGAATTTACGGCTGTTTTTTGAGGTCAAGGATAACTGTTCAGTTAACTTAGGGAGGAAGTCAAACCAGTTGTCTGGGAAGGTGACTAGTTCTCATCTTTCAACCGGCTGGTAGGTCTTGGTGAGACAGCTGGTTCCCAGGTCCGGAGCTGCACGAGGGCTTCCTTCCAGCCAGCTCTGTCTCTTTCCCCTCATCCCTGGCTCTTCTTCACCTGGTCCCACCTGACAGCCACACCTGTGTACCCTTAGTTTGGGCCGTCCTCCCATTCCTCTCTCTCACCTGCAGATAGAGAGTCTCTGAAGCTATGTTGATGCCCACCTCCTCCCTGCCCACCCACACACTGCCGCCCCACTGTAGCCAGCTGGCAGGGAGACCCACCTTCCTGACCGCAGGCCCCTGCCGGGTGCACACTCGCTACTGGGAAGATTACCCAGAACCATGTGATGCCGTTAGACGTGGTGGGAGGGTGTGGAGGGGAAGGCTCTCCCCACTCCCTCTGGGAGAGGATCAGGATTTGGGAAAAATCCAGACGGACCTTCAGGCATGACTCACCCTGGCGCTCAGTGGGCGTCTGCCCACTTGAGCAAGAAGACAGGCACCCGCCCATTCTCAAGCACACCTGGGGCTCTCCTGCTTGAGCACGGAAGTTGCTGCTGCTGCTGGGCTGAAGGGAACCCATGGCGTGTGCTTCAGGAGCTGGACCTTCATGGTGCCCACACCCCCTGCCTGGGGGCAGCCAGAGCAGGACACTAGCCCAGGATGTTGCATCGCCTAGTGATTGGTGGTCACTCACATTGACCCCATTTCCTGCATCCTTGCAGCCTGGGAATGGGGGAGGGGTGCAGGGCGGGGGAAGGCTGATACAGAACGAATTTGAAGGGTCTGATTTAGACCCTCTATTGTGCTGCTGGGTGTCGGGGAAGGGGGAGAGGGGCCCTCGTATGAGCTGTTGGTAGGAATAGAAACTGGCTCAGCATTTTTGGAGGACAACTTGCCCTTCGTATCAAATGTTACAGGGGCATGTGTCTATGCTACAGACATATTTCCACAGGTATATGATGTGAACAATGTTACTCTGAGTCTGGAGCAGGAGTTGGGAGAGTTGGAGGATGTAACTTTTTACTTCCTACACTCTTGCATGTTCATGTCTTGGTGATGACTGAGAAATAGAAAGTGTTACCATCATCTCCCTGCTTCAGGTGTGCTACGAGTGCAGGTAAATATATTATCACCCTAGGGATATTCTGCCAGGGCCTCCTGAATTCCACAAGTAGAAGTTTTTAAGAGTCAGGAGGGGGGCCAGGCCCGGTGGCCCAGTGGTTAAGTTCGGCGTACTCTGCTTTGGCAGCCCAGGTTTGGTTCCCAGGTACAGACCTACACCACTCTTCAGTTGGTGGCTATGTTGTGGTGGCAGCTCACATACAAAAAGAGGAAGATTGACTACAGACATTAGCTCAGGGCGAATCTTCCTCAGAAAAAAAAAAAGTCATGAGGGGTCACTAGGGATAAGACACACCTGGTAAAGGGTGTTGGGGTCCAATCAAAGAGGGCAGAGTATCCAGCCTTCTTTGCTTGGGCTGCCTGACAGCGCTCCCTGAGGCCTGGGCCCACAGCATACATAAGGTGAAGAAACAGAAAACAGGAAGAGAAAAAAAATAATATAGCAGTCCATAAAGAAAGATAAAGTAAATTAAAAGAAATAAAAAGATTATTAAAACAATATAGGGGCTGGCCTGGTGGTGCAGCGGTTAAGTTCCCACGTTCCGCTTCTCAGCGGCCTGGGGTTCACTGGTTTGGATCCCGGGTGCGGACATGGCACCACCTGGCAAGCCATGCTTGGGTAGGCGTCCCACATATAAAGTAGAGGACGATGGGCACAGATGTTAGCTCAGGGCCAGTCTTCCTCAGCAAAAAGAGGAGGATTGGCAGCAGATGTTAGCTCAGGGCTGATCTTCCTCAAAAAAAAGAAATTCTCCACCAGATAGAAGAATGGACATATAAAGTGTGGCATGTTTACACAGCGGAATACTACGCAGCAATGACAATGACTTACCTCCAGTACACGCAGCACAATGTTGAGAAAAAGAAGCCAGACACAAAAGCGCACGTGTCGGAAGGCTCAAGACCACGTTGTTTTTGTTTGTTCATCTTTTAAATTCTCTGTATATAAAGTTGAAACATGTAAAACGTAATCAGGTAGGATTTCTTTCACCAAATATAGGCCAGGAGGCTAGCTCCTCCTTGGAGCCTCGGCTGACACCCCCGGGGAACATATTGCTGACCTCTAAGCTTCAGCCCTGTCACCAGCGCAGGCCCAGTCTGCGGTGCTCCCTCCCTTTCCGCCTTCCTCTCCTGCCTTGGTCTCCAGCTCCTCTTGGCTTTCCTTGGATGGAGAGGCTCGTGGCAGGGTGGCAATCTTGTCTTTTCATGCTTTTGTCCCAACTCCATTCGGAGTCCCTCTTCCCTAGCCATCCACCTGGCGTTTCATCTTCCTTCGTTCCCTCTCTTCCTTGGCTGACAGGGCTGCTGAGCCCGGGGCAACCTGCCTCTTCCTGTCCCTGTGTCTCTACTGTCTGATCCTTGGGATCTGCTGGTTTTAGGCTTTTGTTTGGGCCGCAGGGCTTTCTCTCTGCCTCCGCCTCCCTCTCCCACCACCCTCCCTTCCTTCCCCCTCATCTTGATGTCTTTTGTGGGACACACACTTTTATCTCCCTTTGATTTGCTCTCGCCTCCTTGGCAGGGAGAATGAAAGCTCGGCTAATTGTAGCAGGAGAGCAGTGCCGCCCGGTTCCCTTCCCAGTGTCTTCCTCCCCAGGCTGAGCAGGAAGGGAAATGAGGGCAATTTCGACTCCCACCTGCTCCCCAGTCGGCTCCAGATCTCTCTCCCCTACGGGCGTTTCTTCCCCAGTTTCTCAAGGGGAGAGAAGACAGTCCTGAAGCTCCTTACCACCTCCTCCGCTGTCTCCCTGGACCCACCACTCATCCACATATGTCTTCCCTGCACCCCGGCATGTGCAGGCGCCATGCAAGGTGCTTGGTGTGGAGTGCTGAGCCAGACAGACGTGCAGTCTCTGGGTTCACAAGGCATAGCCATAAAGGGGCTGTGAGGGGAAAGACAGTGACGGCCCCAGCAGAAGGACTGACCTCAGAATGGGGGCAAGGCCATGACTGAGGAAGGGATGTCGACCCTGGGAACTGACTTGGAGGAGGTGGTCAGGTGAGAGAGGGGAGGAAAGCAGGTCCTAAGCTGGGGAGAGAGCATGATGAGAAATTCATTCTATGGAATTGTGGGGCATAAGCTGCTGGGGGCCCAGGAACGGAGTCTTGTAAGGAGCTTGGAGTCTGACCTAAGGACGCGGGAAGGTGTGAAGAGCTGTGAGTGGGGATGTGACAGGTCCTGTTTGTGTTTAGGGTGGTGTGGAGGCGAGGCTGGAGTAAGCTGGACTGGAGGGAGGGTTCGGCGGTGCGTTCACTTCCTACAGCTGCTGTAACAAATGACCTCAGATTTGGGGCCTAAAACAACACATCCATATGATCTCACAGTTCTTGAGGTCAGAAGTCCAAAGTTAGACTCATTGGGCTGAAGCTAAGGTGTTGATAGGGCTGGTTCTTCTGGAGCTTCAAGTGGAAAGCCATTTCCTTTCTTTTCCAGCTTCTAGGGCCCCCTGCAATCCTTGGGTCGTGGCCCCTTTTCCCATCTGCAAAGGGCATCACACCAATCTCTGCTTCCATCATCACATCCCCTGGTCTGGCCTTCCTGCTGCTCTCTGGTAAAGACCCTGGTGATTACCTTGGGCCTGCTAAGATCATCCAGGATGATCTCTCCATCTCAAGATCCTGAATTTAGCCACATCTACAAAGTTGGTTTTGCCATGTAAGGTGAAATAGTTACAGGTTCTGGGGTTAGGATGTGGATATCTTTGGGGGCTACTGTTCTGCCTGCCACAGGAGCCGGCTGTGGCATTTCAGGCAAGACATAATGGTAGCCGAAACTGTTGGTAGCAGTAGAGACGGAGCCAAGGGCAGAGACGTGAGATAACTTTAGGAAGGAGGTGAACTGGTGACTGATTGGATGTGGGAGGTGAGGCAGAGGGGTGAGCAGGGATCATTTCTAGCTTCCAGGCTCCAGTGACTGACCAGATGGGGATGTCATTTACAAGATAGATAACATGAGAAAGAAACCCAGTGTGGGGAGGACAATACAGGGGAGATGAGTTTAAGCCACCTCTGAGACATCTAAGAAGAAACATCCGGAGGGCAGGTGTCTGGAGTCCAGGAAGAGGGTCTGATACGGTGATACAAGTTAGTAGGGGTCAGCAAATTATGGCCACAGGCTGGCAGCCTGTTTTGCAAATAAAGTACCATTGGAAGCCAGTCAAGCCCATTCATTCACCTGTCGCCTATGGCTGCTTCCGCTCTCCAGCAGTAGAACTGAATATCTGCAACAGAGGCTGCTTGACCCACAGAGCCACATGGCCCTTTCAGAAAACGTTTTCCAACCCCTGGACTAGAAAAACATTGGCCCACAGGTGGTCCATAGGAGTACAGGGTGGCCCTGAGCAGACGTGGAGCGAGCAGAGCAGAAGCCCGAGGAGCCCGGTGTTGAAGGAGGAATAATCTGAGGAACCGTAGGTGGACGTGGAGAACGAATGGCCAGAGACACGCAGACAGCCAGGAGGGCTGACTGCTGCAGAAGGCAAGTGTGGCCATTCTTAAATATGTCCACAAATTCTTTGATACTCTAGGGGCTCAGAATATGCCACCCCCAAATATGCCACTTTGGCATAAGGATTATTTTGAGCTGAAGACAACTGAGAAACAGCAAATCCCAAAAAGAGCTCTCTGCCCTCCTCCACCATTTACCTGAAAGCAAGCTTAGGCTCAGTCACCAGAGACAACACTGAGAGATCTGTGTGACAACCCTGCTGAAACCACCCTTGTCCTCCATTAGTTTCCTACGTGTCGACCTTCCCACAGTTTGCCCCCCTGGAAACCTAAAACCCTTTTCCTTTGTCTTGTCACTTCTCTACAAATGTCTTGTTCTTAGTTAAGATGCCACAAGCCTAGGTTCCAACCACCCCTTCGAGTTACTCATCACTGAATTTCTCCCTTGTGTGTGTGACTCTGCATGGTTAATAAACTATTTGTCTTTCTCTTGTTAATCTGTCTTTTTTTCAGTCTAATTTGCAGGACTCAGGCAACGAACCTAAGAGGGTAGAGGAAGAAGGGTCCCCCCCACCCAACAATACTCCTCCATTTGAGAGGTCAAGTCGAATTCTCCTCCCTTTGAGTGTGGGCTGGACTTTCTGACTCGCTATTAAGAAATAGAGCAAAGTAGAAGTGACAATGTGTGAACTTGGAGACTAGGTTATAAAAGGCGTTGCAAAGTCCTCCTCTTTCTTTCTGGGGAAAGTTATGCCATGTTGTAAGGACACACAGATATCCACGTGATGAGGAGCTGAGGCCTGCTACCAAAAGCCGTGTGAACGAGCCACCTTGTAGGTCCCCAGCCCTAGTAAAGCCTTCACATGCTGTCAGCCTCTGCCAACATCTCGGCTGCAGCTACTGAGAGACTTTGAACCAGAACCACCAGCTCGGCTGCTCTGGAACTCCTGACCCACAGAAACTGTGAGATAATAAAGACTCGTTGTTTTAGACTACTAAAGTTTTGGAGTAATTCATTACACAACAGCAGATGACTGATACGATGAGGAAATGAGCATTTCAAAGGGAGAGGGATCAAGCATGTCCGTGCTGCTGAGAAGTCCAGCTGGATTCAGCAGCTTGTGCCCGTGGTTACCCTCTGGTGGGACTGAGTCCTGCTGGCTGTCCCTGAGGTGAGGAGTCTAAGCGTCTATAGGAGTCCAGGCCAGGATGAGCACACACAGTTGCAGGAAACGAGCAGTCATTTGCTGTCTCACTTCTGTGATGCTGGAGGGAAAGAAAAGAAAGAAGCGTCTGGGGCTGGCCTTGATCAGTCCTCACTTAGGAGACAGTTGTGGCCCGTTGCAAGGTGAATCTGGAAAAGCCTGACTTTTAAAACAGGCACCAACGCACAAGTCTGCTCTGTGCCTTTGGCCAGGAGGCTTATGGAGTAAAATCAAATAAGTGAATTTTCTCTGTTCCCTCTTGGGATTCCTCTGGGTAAAGTCAAGACATCTGTTGATACTTTATTATTTTCAGTAAAGGACCCAAACTGACTCGTGTGTTAGTCGGCCATCACCTGACCGAGCAGCTCTCCAGGGGGAGATGTCCCAGGAGTCTGACTTCAGTTTCACCTCTCACCTGGAACTGTCTCGGAGAAGCACCACGGAACTCCGTGCCAGATGGGCTGAGCCCTTCTCGCCTGCTTACTTTTTGACAGAGAACAGCCAGTTTGGTAAGAGAATTAAGCCCTAATGCTCTAGGCACCCACTGTGTGCGATGAATTAACTTCCCTCCTTTGCATTTAAATGGTACTAGTTATGTACTATCCTAGTTGAGACAATAGTCACTCGAATACTTTTCTGTGTTCTGTGGTTCCACTGAGGGACTCGGTTAGGAAAGACACACATGTAGGAATGTTGGATTTCATAGTTGCCTCAGTGTGAAGAACTCCGACTAACTTGGCATGAGGCTGCTAACTGCTGGATGTGCTGCTGCGGCGTGTTTAAATGCACTGTGGTTCTTCTTAGCTTTTACCTTTGCCTTCTTTTTTTTTTTTTTTTTTTTTTTTGCTGAGGAAGACTGGCCCTGAGCGAACATCTGTGCCCATCTTCCTCTCTTTTGTATGTGGGACTCTGCCACAGCGTGGCTTGACAAGTGACGTATGTCTGTGCCCAGGATCCCAACCTGTGAACCCTGGGCCACTAAAGTAGACGGCGTGTGTGAACTTAACCACACAACCACAGGGCCAGCCCTTACTATTTTAGCTTTTAAAAGTTATTTGGTCCTTTTCATCATTCAGTCTTTAACTTGGACTGATTTGCACAGTTTAATTGTTCTTTATATGCTTTGTCTTATTATCTTATTCCTCTTTGTTGTATTTCACTGAAACTTTTTGCTCTCAATTATATTTTTTCTGTCTCTTTATCACTTTTAACTTTATGATTGCCCTCTTTTTATCTTGTCTTTTATTGTAGTTTTAATTTTCCATTTATTACTATCTTTTTTTCTTGAGTTTATCTCCTTATGAATTGCTTTTTGAAAAATAACTTCTTTTCTCTTGGTTTATTACGCGGGAGTCATAAGCACGGTTCTAAAGTGAGCTGTGCTGCGCGTGACGCCCCCTGTGAACTCCAGAGGATGGAGGAGATCACCTTCCAGCTACCTCTAGTGGGTGCCACATTCCCTTCCTGATTCAACAAGTTTAAGGGAATTGATATCAGGAACCCAACAGGCAGAAGTTTCCCCAAGATCAAGTACGGTAGGCAGCATTCTAAGACAGCCCCTCAGAGTCCCATCCCCTGGAGTACATGTCCTGTGTGACCCCTGCCCGCGAGTGTGGTGGGACCTGTGAGCAGGCTGGGTTTCACTCCCAAGATCAGGTTATGTTATAGGACAAAGCTGAAAGGATTCCACACATGTACTTAAGGTTCCAGATCAGTTGACTCTGAAGTAATCAAAATGGAGATTATCCTGGATGGGCCTGGCCTAATTAGGTGAGTCCTTAAAAGGGACTGGGCCTGTCCTAAAGCCAGAGATATGAAGCATGAAGAGATTTGTTGCTGGCCTTGAAGATGTAGGCTGCCGTGTTTACAGGGCCTGTGGAGAAGGCCCCACGGCAAGGACCTGAGAGCATCCCCGGCTAAGAGCTGGCAAGAAAATGAGGACCTCAGTCATACAACCACAAGGAAATGAACTTTACCAACAACCTGAGGGAGCTTGGAGATGGACTTTTCCATAGTTGACCCCCCAGATAAGGACAAACCCAGCTGACACTTGGATTTCTGCCTTGTGACACTGTGAGTAGAGGACCTGGCTAAAGCACGTTATTCTCCCGACGCACAGAAACTGTGGGATAACTATATGTTACTTTAAGCTGCTAAACTTGTGGTAATTTGTTACCCAGCAATAAAAAACTAATACATCACTGGTCATACGGAGAACTTTTTTGAACAGCTGAAAAGGAACTGTTTGTCCATATACTGTCCAGTTTCTCTCTGAGGAATTACAACCTGCAATCTCCATCCTCTAAACCCTTCGGACCTGGGGCAAACCCTTGACACACATCACCACGTATCAGGAAGGGGAGCTGGGTAAGATGCTCCGTGAGCGGAAGGATCCTCAACACAAAAATGATTAAAGTTAACTAATAAACAAAAATGTGGTCTTGAGCCTTCCAACAAGACTTCTGGAAGGAAGTAAGGTGAAAGAACCCAAACTAGGTGTCACAATTATATTTTCCCAAAATGGGCAAAACAATATTGCCCATTCCGTGAGATCTTCTTAGAAAGTGACTTTGACGCTCCTCTCATTGAGAGGTGAGCTTCATGTCCTCTTTCCTTGACAGGGGGCAGACTTGGGACAGAAGTAACACTGTGTGACTTCCAAGGCTCAGTCGCCAGCGCATGCGTCTGTGAAGACTTCCGCTACCGTGTAAGCAGTCTGATTATCCTAAGGCCACCGTGCTAGGGGCCACCTGAAACCACCCCAGGAAGAGAGGCCCTGTGACCGCATGGAGCAAGTGAGACCAGATGCCCCGCTCTTCCAGCTCTCGCCAGTTGACGGCAGCTATAAGAGACCCCAGGCCACAAGTGCCCAGCCCCCTCTCCCCAAACTCCTGACCCACAGAAACAGGGAGAGCTAGGAAAACAACCGCTGCTGTTTGAAGTCAGTAAATTTAGGGGTGATTTGTTCTGCAGCAACAACAGCCAGAACATGAGTTTAGAATCCTTCCTTAGGTCGGTCTGCGCCCCGCATGGTTCTCAGTCTGCGCTGGTCTCCTTCTCCTCTTACCTGCTCGAGACTTTGCCCCCAGAATCCTCTGAGCAGGATCGTGAAAGTTCCTTTTGGTGTGTAAATTGCCTCAATCCCCTTCCTTTGTCTTGAGATTTAGGAGAGCTTGGCTGGAATTGGGATTATCCTCAACGGCTCTCCTGGTCATGAGTCACTTGTGTTTTTGCTGGGTAACTGAGAGATGAGAAGCCTACACGTAAAAGTTATGCTAGATATAGGGGAAAAAATAGAAAACACAATATAGACGTCAAGGAATTCACAATCTATCTAGCGTTTTTTAAAAAAGTAAAACGATGAATGCCCTGTTCAGAAAGCTTGAGTGACTCCATGTTGGTTCTAGGTAGAACGATCATTTCATTTGTTGCCCCCAAACAGTTTTGAAAGTGAAAAGACACTATTACTAATCACCTTGGAAAACCAAGCATACACTAGGGCTCTCCTGGGCAAACCAGCATCCGTGGTCCTCGTAGCTGCAGGAACTTACGTAAGGAGAGCCGTACTGCCTCTCACTCGCTGTTGTGCTCACTTAGCCCAACCCAGCTCTCCGAAGGCTCTGCACCCGCTCCCACGCAGCTGAGCACAGCGAGCTGGGAACAGTGCACAGCTGTGCGGGCTGGTCTGCTTCAACTTCACGGCTGTGTGCCCCGCACGAATGGTCAACGCAGCACAGCAGTCATCCCGTTCTCCCGGACGCTTTCACATCTCCCTCTTTCCTCCAGAACTCCACCTCTTCCTCCATCTTCACTCCGGGTTGATGACCTCGCCCATCTACCCACCTCCCCGCTCCTGTGCCCAGCATTCTGCTGTAGAGGTACTTTCTGTGCTCCTCGATGAGGGAGCCTCTCACTCACACACTAGACCCTATCCACTCTCACCCACTCAAGATTTTGCCCCAGTGACTCTGTCTCCCCTGCTTCATTAATGTTTCCCTCCCATCATTTCCTCAGTACACAAACGGGCTATTATATCTCCCATCTTTAAAATATCCTCTCTTGACTCCATTTTCCCTTCAGTTATGACCAAATTCCCTTCTACCCGTCACACAAAATTATTTGAAAGAATATTCAGTCTCAAATTTCCCTCCTTTCATTTTATCCGCAACCCACTCCAATGGGGTTTTTGCCAACACCACTCCCCCACAACTCCTCCACTTGTGGTAGCTGTAGGTTCCACACCCTACATCCAGCAGACATTTCTCATCCTCTCAGCAGCATTTGATAAAGGACACCTCTCTAGGACTTCCTTGAAAGACATCTTCACTTAGCTTATTGGACAGTACACTCACCTGGCCTGATTCCTGTCTCTCTGACCGCTCTCCCAGAGTCCTCTTTGTTGCCCGCCCCCATCCTAAATGTTAGTGTGCCTGGGGCTCAGCCCTTGGACCTCACACATTCCTATCTGCACTTACTTCTTAGGGGATTTTATCCAACCTTAGAGCTTTAAATATCATCTCCATCTGACAGTTCCCCAACTTGTATCTCTGACCTGAACCTCCTTCTGTAACTCCAGCCCTCATTATCTCACCGTTTGTTCAACCTGTCCACTTGGATGTCTCACAGGCATTTCAACCTCAACACGTCCCAAACTGAACACCTGCTGTTTACCCAGCACTGCTCCTTCCTTGGTCTTACCAAATGCAGAGAAATGGCAACACCATTCTTTCAGTTACTTGGACAAAAAACCTCAGTGTTATCTTTGGCTCCTCTTCCTCTCAAATCCTACAGCCAACTCATCAGCAAATCCTGTCTATTCTACCTTCAAACTGCTTCCAGAACTAGACCACCACCATCTCTCACCTCCTCACCATCACCTCTTACCACCATCTCTC